>NW_026596034.1:35348018-35434466 GCF_907164565.1 Psammomys obesus | reverse complement strand
TCCTTCCTTCCTTCCTTCCTTCCTTCCTTCCTTCCTTCCTTCCTTCCGTTGCTTTTGTCGGACATTTTGTCAAGGCAAAGAGAAAAGCAACTACTTTATCCGTATTCGTTTTGTTTTCCCTTTCCCACCACACCAAGCCAAGGGGATCAACTCTCCAAATGGGTAAGAAAACTTCCCCTTAACAGAAGGCTGAGGGAGAACACCCACAATTCCTGGAAGGCCTCCTGTCCTTATGGCTGTTCCTGCCTCCGGACGGACAGACCGACATCCTGCGCCCTCTGGTGGCAGGGAGGGCTTTGTGCGGGAGTGAGAAAGGCGCAGCACCTCTGCTGACCACCGGAGGGCAGCCACACCCAGCCAGCGCCTTGGTAGAGCAGATGGGTGTGACTCAGCAGAGAAACCCATAGATGGATCCACTTCCTGGCCAAGCCCTGACCTCTACTCCAACAGAGTGGCAGCCAGGGGCAGGGCCACAGGCCATGGGGCAGGCCTCTGGTCACATGACTGGCAGGCATGTGTTAAGACAGCCAGCCAGGCTTGGACTCAGATGGTGGGCACCCCATCCCTCTCCTTTATCCCACAGGGCCACGCAACATCTCCTACCACGCACAGGTGGAGTGGAAGTTGTCACTAACTGCCTATGTTCCCTGCGTGACTGGCCAGCTGGGACACAGTGGGAACACTGGGACCAGGGCGAGACAGAGCCTGGGCGCCAGGACCACTTCCTGGGCACTGCCCCCCCCACTCCCTGGGCCACACTGTCCGCAAGAATGTGCTCTTCTTGTTTCAGGTGCGTGTGCCCATATGCGTGTGAACACACACAAATGGCCAAGCCCTGGAAACCGTCCTCAGGCCATCCACCTATGTTTTGAGACAAGGTCCCTCTCAGTGGCCTGCAATTTGTTAAGTAGACTAGCCTGGGCGGCCATGGGGCCTCCATACCGCTGGGATTCTATGCACCCAGCACACAGCCAGCCCTTTTACCTGGGCTCTGGGGATTAAGCCCAGGCCAGGATGTTTTCATGGTGAGCATTGTTTTTTGTAACAGTGCTCTCTCTCTCTCTCTCTCTCTCTCTTCTTAACCCCGCTTTCTAGAGTCAGGGGCTTTGTAGCCCGCTCTGACCTCAAACTTTTGGTCCTCCTGCTGCAGCCTCCCAAATTCTGCGTCATCGGGCCTGGCTGAAAATATAAACATTTTCACTGCATGAACCACTGCTGACATAGTGCTGTTTGTTAAAGCAGCTAACATGGCCTGCCTACTACCACAAGCCAAGAACTGACTTTGGGGAGCTGACACATTCGCAGGTTAAGAGGAACCCCCACCCCTATTCTGTGTCACTTGCCAGGGGTGCCTATGAAAAATGTAGATTCCTGGGCCCCTCCCCAGCCATTCCAGTAGAAACCCTCTCCATGCAGCCTGGCAGCCTGGCAGCCACGCTCTGACTCAGCCCCTGGAGATGATGCATAGATGCCCTGAAAGCTCTCGGCCTCCGTAAATCCCCACAGACAGATCTGTGAGGGGCCTCACTTATGCAATGACGACCCATTGAATTCTGATAAGGTCGTCCCTGGACAGGTGGGATAAATCTTGGCTGGTCTCTGTCAGAATGTGGCTGAGTCATTCCGGATTAAATTAATAATGATTAATTGGGGCTCCTGAAAGCTGAACCGCTGGGGAGAAGATTAGAGTGTGTGTTCAAGCAGTCTCTCTTTCCCTCCCCGTTTCCCTCTCTCTTCTCCTCCTTCTCTCTTCTTTCCCTTCCCAGCCCCCTCCCTGCAAACACATGACACTCAGATAGGAAACTGGAAGAGAGCAATCTGAAATGTGGGGTGGCTGCCCTCCCAAAAGCTGAGCACACATATGGACAGGCAACCTCCCCGGACATGCTGTCCTATAGAGCTTTCCTCTGGGGAACTGGGCAGGGCAGCTGCTGCAGGCTCCCAGCTGGTCACGGAGCACAGGTCTGCACAAAGGTCCTGGCAGGCTCGGCCTCACCAACCGGGGGGGGGGGGGCAGGGCATGGTCTCGCTTCCCAAGTCTTAGGTTCATGCAACAGGGTCTGAAAGCCAGGACCTGGGTCCCAGGCTAGAAGCGTGATCACATTCCAAGGGGCTCTCTGCCCTGACCTAGGAAGGGCCCTGAGCTGACAGTCCAGCTGCCAGAGTGGGTCGCCATGCCTCTGTCGGTAACAGAGATGCAGAGAGTGATGACAGTCAGATATCACTGTCCCCATAGGAACCAACAGGACAGTGCAGAAGACAGGCATGCCCTGGCACCTCCATTTGGAGTGTCTTCTATATGGTGTCTTCTAGATGACTGACTGTCATCTAAGCATCATCGTTGCATCTGGGTGCACGCTCCCATTGAGGGCAAGAGTGTGTGCATCTGTGGATATCGGCTGAGTATGCCTTCCAGGAGCTGTGGCTATCCCTGAGCCTGGCCGCCAGAGACTGCCCATTCTGTGGCCTTCTTTACCTGACCCCAGGAATGTGCTGAAGCCCTCTGAGCAGACTAAAGGCTGTTTCATCCAGCTGCCCAGGTTATGAGCAAGCACTCCCTGTGGAGGGCACCACTTTGCTGGACCCAAATGGCCCATAAAACAAAACTAGATCTGGGCTAGACCTGGGAGGTTTCGCCATGAACATTCCTGGAGCGGGCTTGGCAGGAGAGGAGAGGGCACCCAGCCAGGCCCTGGGGCATCAGGAAGGGTCTGGGCCACCTCAGAGCTCCTAGCTGGAACCATGATGGGGAGGCAGCACCCCAGCCCCACGATTTCCATCCCACGTTCAAGGCACAGGCTTGAAAGCATGTTAGAGCTGGTTCCCTGCTGTAGCTGGCTGTGTCTCCCTCTCCTTCAGCTTGCCACATCCCAAATTCTGGGAGGCCCTGCCCAAGTGCCTGGGCGAAGCCCAGCTTGGCCACACACTATGAGGGGGCCATAGCCAAGATGCTTAACTGTGTAAAATCCCAGACCTGTCACACACAGCATGGTGGGGACTGGTGTTGGCACAAGAGATGAGGTGGGAACGCTTGGTCCACAGCCCGGCTCAGAAAATGCGGCTTGTGAGATGGTAAGCCAGATACATCTACAGCCCTCAGTCATGAAAAGGGTGAAACACAGACCCTAGGTAACATGGATGAACCCAGAATGCATGATGCTATGTGAAAGAAGTAGATACAAAAGGCCAGAGATGGGTGATTCTGTCCATAGGAAATGTCCATAAGGGGCCAAAAGTAAAGGCAAATGAGTAAATTGGAGGAGGGTGTGGCAACTGCGCAGGCCTATAACCCCAGCATCAAAGAGACTTGCCAGGGGGATCCTGAATCCAAAGCTTATGAGCCCTTCCAGGGCTGTGTGGCAACAGAGGCTGACGCTCAGTTGGTAGAGTGCTCTCCTGGCACGTGTGAAGCCCCGGGTTCCATCCCAGCACCATAGAAACCTGGTAAGGTGGCACATGCCTAGCATCCTACCAGTCAGGCAGCAGTGGCAAACGGATCAGGAGTTCAAGGTCAGCCTGGTCTACACGAGATGCTGTCTCAAAAAATAAAACAATATTTTTTTTTAAAAAAAAAAAAAAGAAAGAAAGTAAGTGTGGCAGTTTGAACGAAAATGGTCCCCACAGGTTCATAGAGAGTGGTACCATTTGGAGGTGCAGCCTTGCTGGGGGAAGCGAGTCACTGGGGGTGGGCTTTCGAGGTCGCAGATGCTCAAGCCAGGCCCAGTATCTCTGTCTTCTTGCTGCTTGCCGATGAATCAGATGTAGATTCTCTCAGCTACCTGTCCAGCGCCATGTCTGCCTGTGTGTCCCCCTGCTTCCTGCCATGACAATAATGGACCAAACCTCTGAACTGTAAGCCAGCCCCAATTAAATGTATTCCTTTATAAGAGATACACGGCCATAGGGTCTCTTCACAGCAAGGGGACAAGGTGATAACGACAGGGGGCAGTGCTTGAGAACCAGACAGACATTGGTCCTTGGCAAATATATTTCTGCTCCCATGTAGCATACATGGCCAAAAGGGTCAATTTTATGTTATACATCTTCACACAGTAAGCATATGTAAATTTAAGTGGTGTTTAAACTTTAATTTCTTCAGCACAGAGTGGACCATGCCGTGTTACCGGTCCCACTTGAACCCTAAAACCAAAGGTAATTGACAGCTGCCCAGAGCCAGGTGACTACAGACACAGCCTCCACCAACTGACACTCAACTGCACCCCTCCCCCCCCCATTAAGGCAGAGGTGGGTGTGCAGGCAACTAGCTTTCTCTTGGCCAGGCAAGGAGATAAAACGCATGCCAGGACCTAGAAGCATCACCCAGGCCCCCCAGAGTTTGGGATGTGGCAAGCTGAAGGAGGGGGAGACACAGCCAGATCCCATGCACCACAAGTGTCAGGAATGCAGAGTCCCAGGCCGCCTAGTCCTCAGGTTCTAACATGATGCGGTGATGTGTGTCTCAGTCAGGATTTCTATTGCTGTGATGAAGCACCATGACAGAAACAACTTCTGGAGGGAAAGGTTTATTCTGCTCATACTTCCAGCCAGTCACTGAAGGAAGTCAGGGCAGGAACTTGGAGGCAGGAGCTATGCCACAGTCATGGAGGGCGCTGCTTACTGGCTCGCTCCACATGGCCTGCTCAGCCTGCTTTCTTTTGGAACCCACGACCACCAGCCCAGCGGTGGCACCCCATCAATCACTGATTAAGAAAATGCCCTCCAGGCTTGCCCGAGGCCTGAGCTTACAGAGGCATTTTCTCAAGTGAGGTTCCCTCCTCTCAGATGACTATAGCTTGTGTCAAGTTGACATAAAAATCAGCCGCTACACAGGCACCATGTTCCATCGGGGGAACTGTGGCTCAGCAGCCCTGAGAAGCGATGAAGGAAGCTCATCTTAGCCCACCACCTCCTGTTCTGACACTGACTTCAACCAAGAAGCAGTGACTGGGCGGCCTACACTGATAGAGGGAAGACAAGCCCGAGAGGCTGTCTACACAGCAACTAGAGTGCCAGGCAGCGTTGGGGACCATGACTCCAAAGCCCTACAGCATTTAGATAGATGTTTTAGAGATGTGAAAATGCCTCACCCCATCCCTCATCCCCACCTCAGCACAACCCTCCCTATCTCTAGGTCTCCTGCCCCTCCAAAGTCACTCTGCAGGGTATGAGGGCCTATGGCCCTGGGTGTCCAGGGTTTGTCTGCAAACACTCCTGCAACTTCAGCGCCCCCTGGAGGGAATGCTGGAAACTGCAGGTTCACAGCCCTTGGGTAGATCTTCCTGAGGTGAGGGCCCTACCAGCATCACGCTGTGCTGGCCAGCGGCCTCCTGAGCCCCCCAGGCCTCACGACAACCACAACCCATGTCTGGGAGGCAGCAGTAAGATGTGAGAAGGGAGTCCAGGCATAGGCAGGCAGCATGGGCACTGTGTATACCACTAGGCATCCAGGGGTAGAGGCACCTGCTGTCCTTCTCCACCTGTGAGACCCCAGGCAAGCTGTTTAATGGCCTCGTGCCTCCGTTTCCCAGACTTTCAATCGGGGCCAATGACTGTGCACTCATGCCAAGGTCTCTGTAAACATCAAAGAAGTTAGACAGAAACTAGAGCAGAAATGGAACTCTCTGGGCAGGAATGGAAGTATTCTAAAGAGAAGCCTGTGCCCTTTCTGGCTATCAGACTATTGAATCGATGGACCCCAAGGGGTTGGAATTTCCCAGGATTTTCACACTGAGAAAAGGAAAAGGCTGAAGCCCAGTGCCAGCCAGAGAGGGAGCTTGTCTCCCAGGAAGAGATTTCACACAGTTCTGACAGCTTGTCAGACAATCTTATAGGAGCGACTGGGGCTCAGGCATGGAAGGCCAGCGATGGGCGGGGCCACACCCTCACAGAGCTCCTTAGCTGATGCTTATCCTTTAAGTAAACCTAAGCTGTGTGTCAGGACCCGAGATGGACTTAGGAGGGTGCTGTGGGGTGTCACCAGCTTCTTCCCGATGTGGCCTCATTAGATGAATCGTTCTGTTTTTCACTGTCATGCATCTCTTTAATTGGTGTGTCTAGGATGGCAACCACGCCTGGCTTGCTAGGGCTGCTAGAACCCAGGCTCAGCCTCCCCCAGTCATTGCATTGGGCATAGTGTGAAGGGACCACGGGCAGAGTGGTGAGGAGCACACAAGGATGGTGACAGCCATGTCTTCATTTGCTGTTTCCAGGCAACACGACCAGAGCCCAGCCAGCGTCTAGGCATCATAGATCTGACCCTGGGATGGAGGTGGTGGGTGGAGGGCCAGCCAGGAAGGACAGATTTCCATGTACCAGTTCAGAAACGGCTCCATCACCTCAACAGACACTTTCACCTCACACTCTCTTCCCAGATGACTCCCTGGGTCAGAAGAGCTCAGGAAGGCTCTCTGTGGGCGTCAGGGCTGATGTGCAGGAAGGCTTAAGAGACAAGGCCCGAGGGATCCCCTCGCCACACTGCATTGAGATAACTGGAAATCCAGAGCTGCTCCCACAGACACGGGCCCGTAGGCCCCTTCCTTACCTTGGCTTCTATCCCCTGGTCCCAGGACCGAGGCACATGACCCACCAGCCCTCGGCACTCTGATTAGAGCATCACGCATAGAGAGAGGAAGTGGTGGCATGTTCTAGAGTGAGACAGAGGTTACAGATGCACAGAAAGAGACATATGATGAGGCCAGAGCAGCGTGTGGGACACAGTGGAATTTCACTTCGACTATCAATCAGGACCAATCAGTGCTCTCCACTGCCACCACTCTGACATGTACTTGGGAGTCCTGAACTTGTACAAGAGGGGTCTGGCCACTCTGAGACTCCCATACTATGGAAAGCACATGCATACATGCAAAAGAGAGGGAGACAAGATGGCCTTCTGAAGATATGGAGGGAGGGTGGACATCTGCAGAGGCAAAGGTCAGAGGCGAAGGTTTGGGCCACAAGTGGCCAGCAACACCTGATAGGATAAAGGACTAGGCCTAGTGGCACAGGTCTGTCATCTACCTACTTAGGAGGCAGAGGCAGGAGGATAGTAGGTTCGAGACGAGCCTGGGCTATAGAGTGAATTCAAGGCCAGCCTAGGCAAACTAATGATATCCTGCCTCACCATATACCGTTGAGAGTGAGCCAGAGCCAGAGCCAGAGCCAGAGCTCAGAGGCAGGGGCTTGCTGAAAATGTACAAGGGAGGCAAGCAGGCTGTCCCGGGAACCCTGAGTAGCCATAACAGCTTCATTGCTCCCTTCTTGGGGAGGGCAGGCCTGAGCTGTTTGCATGCCTGAGTCTGGGTGACCTGTCCCTGCAGTCAGAGCCAAAGTGGAGAGGACAATTCAGAAGAAACTCGGGGTTGAAGAGAGGCTCCTGGCTACATGATCATACACATTCATCACAGCCCATCAGATCTGACCCTCCACTTCTCATCACAACCACAAAACCGGGAAGAAAGCTGTTTAACCCACACTTTTGTCCATTACGGAAGACGTGTTATCCAGCTTTGTTCCTGCTCCACAGACGAGGAACTTAAGCCTAGAAAGATAGGTTAAGGGCTTTGCCCATAGCTGCACAGAAAGTAACAGATGGAGTGGGCAAGAGCCCTCCCAAGCAGAGGCTGGCGGTATGGATTGCCCTGGCCAGCCTCTTCCTTCCTCACTGGGCCCTTGATCAAGGGCTACTTGCCTTTATTTTGGTGTCAGGCCTCACCCAAAGCCAGCTAACTGAGCAGGGTGGGAATCCAGGAATGTGTATAGACCGACAAAGGCCCTGCTTTGCTGGGGTCAGGAGGCCAAGCCTGGCAAGGGCTCACCACGCCAGAGAGGCTGTGGGCTGGCTCTCCTTCCCGATTCTTACCCTTCAGCCCTGGCCTCCAGGGGCCACTGCTGGGTCATCCAGGATCAGGGCCGAGCCAGGCTGGGAAGCAGCCTCGGCATGTAGACAATTCCATACACTCCCTGCTAGGATAGAGAGCCCTTCCTTCAACACCCGAGCCCAGGGCAGAACACACAGAACAAGTCAGAGCGTGAAGAGGCCAGGGAGGGAGGGAGCAGGGCTCCTGGAAGACAAGAATCCAGAAAACTCTGTTCATTTGCTTCGGCAAGGTGAAAAAGTGGTGCTCAGGCAACAGGCTTCTGAGGTTGCTACTGGCCAGTCCTGGGCCTTCAAGGAGGGTGAAGACAGGGGCAGCTGTGCGAGCTGGTGCTGCTGCCATGTGAAGAAGATGCCGTGCAGTGTGAGAAAGCGAGAAGTAACCCGGAAACTTCAGGATGGTGTGCGCAAGGCCACACCCCAGCTTCCTTGCACCTGTCTCGGACCCACAGGGCTTTGTGCACGGCTGGCTGTTCTCAGGGCTTATTACAGAAGAAGCCCAAGCGGGAAGCTCCAGGGCGCAAGGCCCGTGGTGCAGCTGACAGCCCTGTGGAGCGTGTGACACACGCGGCAGCACGTGGCAGCCCTGGGACAAATGAGCACAGTGTCAAATGAGTGACAGAGGCGATGACACATCCCTTGCTCTCTGTAGGCCAAGCACCTAGGTGGCAGGAAAGAGACTCACGCAGGCAGCAGTTATAGCCTGGGGCCAGATGAAGGTGGTGCTGGCGGCTGAGGAGGGTCCGGGAGCCCTCAGCTACACAAGGAAGGGAAGGTCCAATACCACCCATGGAGTTCTACACTCACTCCGCTCTCCTTGGTCACCCCGGGTCAAGCCTCCGGTGGAGGCCTAACACCCCTCACAGGGAACACTCAGCCCAAATGCTCCCAACTCCCCCAGGCGGCCATCCCAGACCTGTCCTCTCCCTCCCCCCACACTCCCTACTCCCACTGCAGGGTGGGCGACACCCCTGACTTCTGCTGTTATCCCCCCACCTCCCCGAATGAGAGCACCCCAGGCCAGAAGCCACTGTGACTATCTCGCCCCAACCTGAACAGGACAACCTTTGGCCTGTAGCCAAATCTGTCTTCCTAATGCCCCTTCAGCGCAGCGGGGACATTGGCGGGTGAATCGGGGAGCCTCAGCGGGGTCTTTGCCCACACACCCACTTGTCTGTCTGTCTGTCTGTCCATCCTGGGGATTTGGTCTAGCCCTAAGGTTTCGGAGCAAACGTGGGGCAGGACCACTGTATTTCCTGATGCCACACAGATGGCCTGGTGGTACTTGGGTCTTGGCCACCTCCATTTCTCCCTCCCATGAGCATTCCCTGAATGCCTGTTGTACACAGCCACTGGTCCAGGCCAACCCAGGGCCCACAGGACTCATGGGCTTCAGCGGGGGTCAGAAGGGCAGACAAGGTCCTCAGGTCAGCCACACAATGAGGAGTGTTGGTGGGCCCCAAGATGAGGATCTCAGACAGGAGGGACAAGAACAGACTCACAGAGCGTGACATGGAGAGGCCTAAGGACAGACAGCAAGTGAATGAGTGATACTTGGCAGAGAGCCCAGCAGGCACAAAGGCCCTAGGATTGTGACTTGACTATCCACAGAACAGCAACACAAGCAGCTGGGATAAAGGTGAGCACGGAGAGGTGAGGTCTGAGGTGGGGGGCAGGCTTGTCCCGAATGGGCTGTGGTCACTGGAAGGACCTAAGTGCCTAAGCTTTTAGCATTTCCGGGAAGACCTATCATGCCATACATAGGCAATGCAGGCCAGGCAGGGAGCAGTGGCCCAGCGACTCGGGCCACCGGGAGGCCAGGCCACTGAGTCCCACCAAGCGTGTCTTGCACAGTTTCTGAGAGCCAAATCCGAAACAACCATCTGCCTCACACAGACCCCGGTGCTCAGCCTCCAGCTGGTCCCTCGCACGAGCCAGCTCTCCGAGCAGCCGTGGAACACGCATCTGCCGCCGGCAGCTAATCCCCATCCTATGTCACAGGGAGGACAAAGTTGAGGCCAGAGAGGCATGCAGGCAAGGGATGCTCTTGGGCCTTCGGTAGCGGCACCGATGCAGGGGTCTCAAAGTGGCCGCTGCATCCTGAGAGACTATGGGGCACATGCCTATCCCTTCCCCACAACCAAATCCCTGCCTCTCCAACTGACAGTACAAACGCTCCTGGCTTACACTCCCCTGTGACATCAGAACAGATGCTCAAACAGCCCAAATATTACATCTTTCAAAACAAAAATCAATTTCAGTCCAAAGGTTGGCCCACTGGACTAATCAATAAATGGGCCACCATGCCCATGAGGCACTGGCAAGCTAAACTTCTGACAAGCCTGGTCCGAACTCTTTGGCCCTGGCTGCCCAGGCCAATTCCTCACAATGATCTCGGGAGAATATCTCTCATGCAAACACTGCCTCTGGGCCACATCTTCTGGCTACCAGGTCCCCGACTCAGTGAAGCTGACACCAGCTGTGATTTTGGGGACACAGTGAGCCAGCTGAACCTGCTGGCTTCCCTTTTTATTTCCCGGAGCCAAGTATCATATTCCTTCAAATAAATGTTCCCATTTCTAGTGAGTCACTTGGCAGGGACAGAGCAGGCTGTTCCCAACCCATGGGCTAACCCTCCTGAACCCATGAGGAGGGGAACAGAAGGAGGTCCCCCATGTCCCTGATAAGGGTGACACTCACTCTGTCCCATGAAGCCCACTGACCTCTGGGCCTGGTGAGTGAGGCTCACACATTTGCCCAAGGAGAGAGGACGACAGATGAAGACAGCTTCATTCTGACTGAACCCTTCCTGTCTCCCACGCTGGATCCTCAGATGACAGGTCTCGAGGCAGCTCACACTGTCCCTGCCACAGCTGCCCACCCGACCACCGAAGGGGCCCTGTGCGTGTCCTCATGATGTGAGCTCATGGGCCAGTCCCTAGGCTGGGAGAGAGGGGTATGTGGCCACGCTCCTGGCCTCAGTGCCCCAGAGCTCTTACGTCTCTCACGCTGGGATGTGCTGTCACTGCCGGGACACTCTGGCAGTGAGAGGCTAGTCACCCGCACCAAAGCAGAACCAGGTTCCCTAAGGACCACACGCTGACCCTCACTTCACTAGGTGGCTGTCTACAGCACAGCCCTCCGGAAGTGATGGCGCCACCTCAGAGCCTCACCCTGGGACCCATGAAGCCATCTGTCCTGCCTTAGCGATACTCATCTGTGTTTGTGGCATCTGCGGGCTTTAAAGTGACTAATCTCCCCCCTCCTCCGAAATTAAGGAGCTTAATAGCACTCAGGAGGCTGAGACAGGAGGATCGTGAGTTCCAGCCCAGCTTGGACTATACGGTAAGACCACGTCTCAAACACAAACAACAACCAACCACAAATCACACATCAAATACTAATCAGCATTTAGAGACCCTGCGAGATGCCAACAGCCACTCTTGCCTCACACCCCGCTCTGCAGGCTTGGCCTTGTGAGGATTCGTACCTGCAGCTATCATTATGGGCTGTCTGCAAATGGTTTTCCTATTTCTGAGCTTAAAATCGGTTGGTTTCAAAGCCTGGCCTCTCCTCACAGATCTGCCCGGTAAGCAAAATCGAGCCAGGTGGAGAATGAATCCCTGGCCCTGGGCGCCGACAGTGGTGTGTAGCAGACGAGGGGGCCAACCCTGCCAGCTTTGTGCCACCACCCAGGGCGACCACCTCCCCCCATACCCTGCCACTCTACAATCACACCCCACCGTGAGCCGTGACTCTCCCACCGCGAGAATCCAGGCAGCAGCTTCTCACGGTTCACAGTAGGCCCTTCAGCACAACCCTTAATTGCTGACCAGGAAAAGCCTATGTTTTATGCTGTGACAACAGAGGACTGGGGCCTGGGGCACGTCGTCGCTTGTAGAGCTCAGGTGTCCTGCCAGCAGCTCGCACCTGCCACCTGCCACGCAGATGTGAGCAGAGGCCATGGCGCCCCACAGAGAGACCTCTCCCCCTCATCGGCTCTGCCCTCCCGCCTCCTCTGTCAGAGCCCTCTGCCTGTCATGTTCTTTGTCCCTGCTCTGTAGGAAGTGATTATACGCCAAGAGCTACCCTGTGGTGACAGCCAGCGAACGCCTTGCTGCTGTCTCTCAGTTCTCCGGGACTGCGACCTGCAGGGCTGTCACCTGAGCCAGGCATCTAGAAGCTGCACAGCTGGCTGCCGGTGTAGCAGGGTGCCTTCCCATCCCGCACAGGACCGAACTGAGATTCAAGGAGGAGACAAGAGACCCAGCAGGACCTGGCAAACAGCAAGCATGGCAGAGGGGAGCGAGAGTGGGCGGCTGCCAGCATGACCTTCTGGTTGCTGTTGTTTGGTTTTATCTTGTTTTTCTTTTATTAAGACAGGGCTTCACTATTGTAGCCCAGGCTAGCCTGGCCCTCTCAGTTCTCTTGCCTCAGCCTCTCAGGTGCTGGTATCACAAGTGTGTGCTACCCACACTTGTCTGTGCCTCGGCGTGTATATAAGGGCACTACTCCCCAGCTATGTACCCTTAGGTGATGGCTGGTATCTCTGGACCTCAGTTTCCTGGTCTGTGAGATGGGTTTCTGAAATGTGGCAATACCTATTCTGCAGGCTTCTTCACTCATTATGGGAGTTGACGGGAGTCGAAACACCAAGAATGAGAACTGGATGTGGCACGCAGGATGGCTGCCGCAGTTCAGCCAGGGCCCTCCCCAAGTCCACAGCCCGAGGTTGCACAGGGTGACCCTGACTACAGGTCCCCCGAGGCCACCCTAGCAAAGGTGTGTAAGGGCTTCCTGTAGAGCCCTCAGACACCCATTCTGATCATATCAAGGCACACCTTGGCCTGGTACTCTGAGTCTTTAGCCCTGCAGTGCCTCATAGTCACCCATAGTCCAGGGAGAGAGAGAGAGAGAGAGAGAGAGAGAGAGAGAGAGAGAGAGAGAGCAGCCATGCCTGGTCTCAGCACTGGGTTAGAACAAGTAAGGGGGGGTGGCGTATAAGGCCAGCACACAGCACCGTGGGATGGGACAGGGATTAGTGGCAGGGGACCTAGACTATGACAGACGAAATCCTGGCTGCCTCGAGCTGGGTCTTGGAGATATCAGACCTTGCGGGTCTGACCCCTAGAAGGTCCATGGTCAGTTGTGGACTTACACACCATGTAAGGACACCCCTAAAGACAGACTTTCTCAGATAACCACGAGGATATGCCCAGGCCTAGGGCCCCTGATGGCCACTCCCAGGAAAACCCAGCTGAAGTAACAAAGGGGCCACTGCTGGGTCCAACTCACAGATCCATGAGAACTGCGGTTTAGGCCACTTGGTGTGTGTGGGGTTAATGAGACATGCAGTGCTAGAAAACCACAGTGACCTTATACCATGGCAGAGCTACGTTCTTGGGCTCAGGAAACCCTGGTGCAGAAAATGCATAAGATTCTGGACAGAGAGATGAGCACGGTGGCAGGCAAAGACCTGTGATCACATCTACTCGGAGGCTGAGGAAAGCAGGGACACCTGTTCAAAGCTAGCCTGAGATACAGAGTGAGTTTTCGGCTAGCCCAGGCTACAGAGTGAGTTCAAGGCTATCCTAGGTTACAGTGTGAGTTTGACATCAGCTTGAACTACTCATTGAGACCTTGTTTCAAAATAAAAATAGAAAAAGGGCTGGGAACACGGCTCTGTGGTAGAGCACTTGCCCAGCATGAGGCCCTGGCAATAAGGTCCTCAGTGATGAGAAAAGGAACAGTATGATAGACGGAAAAAAAGTGGATATCTACTTCATGATACTGAAACTTTGGGAGTACATCTGATCAAGGAGACAGTCATACAGTTCCCTTTTCTCCAGGTTCCCAAAACAACCAGACATGGGAACCTTTGCTTATCAGCACCGATACCAGGAGTCTGGGACTTCTGTCCTCCTAGAACAAGCACAGAACAAGCAAGAACTCTGGGCCAGGCCTTGGGGGTGGGCACAACTTTCACAGGCCTCAGGGAGGCAGGCTTTGATGTCAGCCAAACCCCCAGGAGGCTGAAGAAACAGTGAAAGTGTGTGATGCAAGCCAGGCTTCTGCAAGTCAAACCTCCGGTGGCATCTCTGTCCCAGGCCTGCTGGCGTGGACATCCTCCTGAGAGGAGCCAGCCTGAGATAGTGGGGTGTATGGAGAGAGAGACCCTGACCTACCGCAGTGACAGTGGCCCATTCACGTGACAGAGCTCTACTGAGCTCCTGTCTAGGACTCCTGGCATGGAGGTTCAAAAGGAGCAGGAATCCAGACATCGCTCAGCCTGTAGAAGGTTTGATCACCACTGTCCTTCTGCCACTGGAGCTGCCCATGGATACCAGCTTCGAGGAGTCTGAAATCCTAAAACTCATTTGGGGAGCACTGTGTACACTCTTAGAAGAAAACTGGATTCTCTGAAAGTAGCTGGAGCCCCCCCCCCCAACACACAACACACCCAGACCTCTCAATGCAAGGCTGTGAGCCTGTGTTGACACGGAGCCCAGGCTCCACTTCTTTCCCTCGCTCTGCCCCCTGGGCCTTGGCTTAGCCACCCACGGAGGAGATCTGAGTCCTAATTAGCTCCTTTGGAGAGGTGCTGGGAGGGTTAATTAACTCGAGGCTGCAGCTGTGAGCTGGAAATTGGGCGGGGTGTGAACACTACCAGCCACCAGTGAGTGGCCCATGCTTTGTAGCACAAGAATGGGGACCTGGCAGGACCTGCCCCCTCACTCCCCAGGCCTCAGCTGCCCCCTGGGGCTCCGGCCTGACAGAAGTGCCCCTGCAGCTCTGCAGTCTATGTCATCCATGCTCAAAGGACTCTTTGTGTGTGGCGTGCTTGCCCTGGCCTTCCTAGGCTCCTCCCGTGTCGTTACACGGAGGCCTAGGGCAGGAGGGTCATCTGTCCACTCTCCTGGCTTCTCTGCCCTCTCCAGGGGATCTCAGAGTGACCTTGAAGCTGAACAAACCCTGCAGGAGGACCTAGGCAGGCAGCTTAGAACCAGCTCTCACTGGCTCTGACAACCCACCTCAGCCACCAGTTCAGGCTCCAGGACCCTCTCTCTGTCACCCGCTTTCTGCCATCTCTCCCTGCCTGGCGCCCCAAGAAAGACTGATGCCCAGGTTGTGTGCTCAGAGGACACACTGCATGGAAAGAGCCTTGCAAGGATGACAGTTTTGGGAATGGAATCACAACAGCACGGGGGAGGGGGATATAGCAAATAAAAAAGGCCATGTGGCCCAGTGGCTCCTACAATGCCTCCTTAGTGAGGAAAGAGAGTCTGATATGGCCAGCGAGGCTCATCCTGGCCTGGAGAGGCCTTGCTCCAGGTCTCCATCAACGGGCAGCAGAGCCCGCCCACCACACCTCAGCAGAGCACGTGGCTGGAGGCTATCCGGGGATAACTCCACTGCTCTGAAATAGCTTACTCTTGGACAGAAGATTAGAATGCTCTGGAGCCTAAGTAGAGCCAATGCCCCTCAGATCTAGGTACAGAGCGACTGCTGGGCCCTGGCACCACGCTGCAGAGGAAGGGCCTGCCAAACCACAGCTCCCCCACACTCCCCACACACCCCTGCATTTAGTTCCTCCATCAGAAGCCTGGCTTTCCTGAAATCTCCAGGGAAGGCCTGGAGCTTCCAGGATGCCAGGGAGCCAAGGGAAGCCCAGGTTCCAACGCTCCGTCTTGGGCTGAGGTTAAGAGTGCTGGCTGCGTTTCCAGAGGGCCCAAATTTGCTTCTCAGAACCCTCACTAGATGGATCACAACTGCCTGTAACACCAGCCATCTCCAGGAGATCTGACACTTTCTTTCTTCTGGCCTCCGCAGTTACTATATGTACATGACACACACACCCACACCCACACACCAATAACTACATACACACAAAGGAAAACAAAACAAAATATCTCATCCTCACCTATCATCACAGTGCCTGTGTATATCTGACTGATGCCCACCGCCCCATGGCATAGGCAGGGGACACCAGGTAGGGTCAAAAGGAAACTCTAGCTTGGGGCCACAGTTCAGATGAGCTGCAGGCTGCGGGCCGATGGAGACTAAGTGCAGAGTGACAGCTGTAGACCCTCCCATGGCCTTGAACCTCACCTACCCCCAGGTATCACCACAGAGTGCAGCTGAGCGGCTGGTCTCAGCCTCACTGGCTACCCGGAAGCAGCACTTCACTTTGGTTGTATTTTACTTATCTGCTTTTAGACTCAATTACTTTATGAATGTTTTGCCTCCGTGTATGTCTGTGCACTATGTTCGTGCCTGGTACCCAAGGAGGTCAGAGGAGTGTATCAGCTCGCCCTGGAACTATAGTCACAGATGTTTGTAAGCCACCATGTGGGTGCTAGGAATTGAACCCAGGTCCTCTGCAAGAACAAGTGTTCTCCAGGCCACACTTGCATTACACAAACACAAACAAAAACATACCAGAGGCAGCTAGATGAGTCAGGAAGTAAAGCTAGCTGCTGCCAAGCCTGAGAACCTGAGCTCAGTCCTCTGGGGCCACATGGGAGAAGAGAACCAGATGCCACAATGGCCTTTGACCTCCCCATAAGCACCATGGGACACAGAAAACAAGTATATATATTTAAATTCCCCAGATAATCTCAGTTTAAAATATCAAGCTGCTTTAAACTCCTGCTTACAGGGGGGCGGCTCTTGACTCAAGTGATTTATTTGTTTTACTTTATTTCAAGATAGGGATTCTCTGTGTAGCCCTGGCTGTCCTGGAACTTGCTATGTAGACCACAGGTATACCTGTTTCTGCCTCCCAAGCTCTGGGATTAAAGGTGTCTCCACATCTGGCTCAAGTGCTTTAAAAAAAAAAAAAAAAAAAAGTGCAGTATTAAATCCAATGTTTTATTCCTCAACACTAGTAAAAATAAGTATAAAAACCCACAAACAAGCTGGGCAGTAGTGGTGCACATCTTTAATCCCAGCACTCAGGAGGCACAGGCAGGTGGATCCCTGAGTTCAGGGCCAGCCTGGTCTACAGAGGGAGTTCCAGGGCAGCCAGGGCTACACAAAGATACCCTGTTTTGAAAAACAAAACAAGCAAAAAAAAAAAAAAATCACAAACAAAAATAAGCACTTGGTGACAGGGCTTCAAATACCATGCCTCAGGCACAACCTGGGCACAACTTGCCTAAATCACATCTGTAAAATGGGGTCACAACTTTGACCTGGCCCATTTTGAGCCAAATTTCTAGTCCACTGTATAATATCTCTGACGATCATCCCAGGGCATATCCCTGGAGTCCCCGTGTCTCCGTTTCCCTCACTTCAGCCGTGCCAGGCCCGGAGATTAAGCCAGAGAAATATGTTCAGGGTGCTTGAACGGCATAGAGCAAGCTCCCAGCAAAACCCAGTAGTTACCTAGTTACCATGCCCTGCTGCCGCCCTACAAGGTGGGGTTGTGCTCTCAGCTGTGTGGCCTCAGGCAAGTGAATAAATAAACCTCTTCGAGTTTATCCATCTACACTCGGAAATGTGAACCCCACCAAGGACCCCATCTCTGGAGCTTGGCTGTTCGCCAGGCGCCCACTGCGTTAACATGATCAGCCCCATGCTGTACATGGGTAGGATGGAACCCCAAGACCCGGGTACATAAGAAGAACCCTCTCTGGCTCCGCCACAAGTCACTGAACCTACCGCGCAAGAATAAAGGGGACACAGCTAGCAGCCCCCTCCACTGCACCTCCCCTGACAAGCTCCCTTCCCAGGATGAGAGCGCCATCTACTGGCGGCACGGGACTTGGCACCTGCTTCTCCCTTGCCCAGCTTGCACCCTGGTCAGGGCTCTGGTTTTAAGCAGGATCTCGCTGTTCAGTTCCCAGGCTTCCAACATCCAGCACAGACTTCTGGGGTTTGATCTTAGGCCTCCACTGAGCACTCTGAGATGACACTTGAACCTTTCTTTGCATGGAGGCAGGGACCCCTCAGCATAGGTCAGCTCTTGCTACCATCCTGTCTCCTACAACATGCTTGGCTGCCAACAGAAGTGTGTACGGCTGCTCAGGTCCAGGAGCAGCCCTGCAGGGCAGGGGCTGCAGGGAGCTATGATAGGAAGCTGTGTGCCCAGAGGCTGCTGACGGGAGGCCGCAGATGACGCAGAGTCCCTCCACCAGCCACAGAGCAGAGGACTGAGCGAGGAGGGCCGGAAAGATGCACAACAGTGCTCTCCCTGAACCGGCCCCATCCCAACCCCTGTGAGAAGACAGCAGGCACCCGTTAGCATGTCTGACACCCAGCTGCCCATCCGTGAGGGATGCTGGACACCAGGGGATGACGGGTCCCTCAGCAGCGTACCTGAGAGTGTCGCTGGTGAAAAACAAAGTGTGGGCACGAGAGCTGTGGGTTGCAGAGCAGACTACACCAGGTCCTAGAGGGCCATGCTGCAACCTCTACCGGGGCTCGATAAACATGCCAGGGCACTTCCTTCCTCTCCTGTGTGTGCACATGCTTATGCTTATGGAAGGAGCATGTTCACATGCATGTGGAAGCCAGGGTCAATGTCGGGTGTCTTCCTCAACCACTTTACCACCTCGTCTTCCGAGACAGGGTCTCTCACTGCGCCTAAGGCTCATTTATTCAGCTAATCTAGCCAGCCAGCGAGCTCCAGGGATCCTCCTGTCTCCACCACTCCCCCATGCTAGAGTTTCAGATGCATGCCACTGTGCCTAGGTAGATGATAGATAGATAGATAGATAAGATAGATAGACAGAGATTTAATTTTATTTTATGTATACGTTTGGCCTTCATGTAGATCTGTAAACCATGTGTGTACAGGGCCCACCACAGAGACCAGAAGAGGGTGACGGATCCCCTGGACCTGTTAGGAGATGGTTGTGAGCCACCCTGTGGGTGCCAGGAATCCAACTGCAGTTCTCATACTTATGAAGCAAACACCTTCCTGACTGCTCCCCTCCCTAGCACCTTCCCTGTCTTCAACTCTTTCCACCGCACGGTGAAACATGCACGAGGTCATGCTGGCCAGTGTAGAAATGTACAGAGTCCAGTCAGCCTGGGGTGCATGTATACTGGCCTACAACTACTACCGCCGCCTATTCTAGAAAGTTCTCACGATCCCAGGAAGAAACGCTGCACCTCTTTGGTGTCCCCCTGCTCCTGCCACACACTCCCAGCTGCCCTTGTTGTCCATGGGATCATATGGCTCGTATGTCTGGCTTCCACCTCTCCCATCATGCTTTGGGGTACACGCACACTGGAGTACAAGTCTCCTTACAGCCGAGTGAGCACCCAGCACACGGGCATACCTTCCCACGAACCCATCTGCTAATGGACGCTGGCATTCTCTCCCACCACCTCGGAAAGCGCTGTGACCCTGTCATTCCCAGAGCCAGAATCTGCCCCTGCAGACCACACGGCAGAATGTCATCATGGGTGCAGGCTGATGCCCAATGGCCCGGTGCTCCATCTTCCAGTCTCTGCTCTCTCACCTCCTGAAGGACAGGGACACTGGGTTCCAGAGACGCCCCAAACCCTGGCCTCCAGTGAGTGACTAGGACAAGCCATTAAGAGACCAACGAATGGCAAGCAGCCTTGCCTAACCCAGGCAGCTCTCCCAGCCAGGAGGCCCGCGGGGCCGGGTCGAGGCTCCCATCTCTCCCTCTGTCTCCAGAATGGATGGGCTGTCTCACAAACCAGACAGGCCCATTTAGAAGCCACTCTCGCCCTCCTCCAGTACTTCGCCCACCCTGGAAACACCCAGGGCGATGATGTCTCCAGCTGGCGGAGCTGCTCCTCTGAGGATTACGAGATGGATTTTTTCCTCCCTCTGGCGTGCGGTTCCTTCAAGGCCCCACGCAGGACTGAGCGCTAACAAAGCAGCCAGCCCAGGGCAACATCAATCTGACAAACACAACAGCCGGCGCTTTGACTGAGTACAATCAGCCCCCACTGGGCCGCTTTAATTGTTTCCAGATTCTGAAAATGTCTGAAGAGGGTTGCAAATGGGAAAATCCAGTTCCACCACTGCGGCTCCACCCCACACTGGGGCGAGCCCTCAGAGAGTCAAGGCTGCAGGAGGAGGGGGCGCTCCCACTATGGCTGTCCCTGACATAGCCTATCGGGAAGGCCTCACAGCCCTTGGGGGCCTTGGCCAATGGTAGGCTGGGTGCTGAAAGCTGGGGGCTGTTCAGAAAGCTGGGATGGGCACGAGTGAGCACATGAGCAGGCAGCCTGAGGGAGAAGCCACACCAGGCTGCAGTGTGGAAGGAGGTGAGGGGGAGCTAGAATGGCATGTGGGGGTATGAACGGGGTGCAGGTTCAAACCCCAAGCTATACTATCCCTGCCTTTCTTAAGCCTCAGTCATCAGTCCTGAAAAATGAGCTGGCTCAGCAGACACCAAAGCCATAAAAAATGGCCTGATGCTGGCTAGTTGGTGAGATATTCAGTGGGTGCTTCAGTCTTGGGCACAGACGCAGACACACAGGCATATACACACACAGGCACACACACAGACATAATACATACACACAGAGGCATAAATACACACAGAGGCATACATACACAGAGTCATACACACAGACACAAAGGCATACATATACACACAGAGGCATATCCACACTACAGGCACACACACACACACACACACACACACACACACACACACAAGCATACATACATAGATACACACAGGCATAGGCACACATAGGCACACATACACAGACACACAGGCATACAAACACACAAGCACACACACAGACATATATACAGACACAGGCATATACACACAGGCACATAGGCATATACGCACACACAGGCACAAAGGAATATACACACACACAGACACACAGGCATATATGCACACACCACCCACAGGCACACACACACACACACACTCAAACACACAGAGGTTTGCTCCCTTCGTCTGCCGCAGATGACCAACTGCCTGGCAATCTGAGCATGACAAGTCAACAAAAATGCCTCCCTGCCTCTTTTGCTCTGAGGAGATCATCTGGACACCTCAAGGTAAGGAGGAAGGCCGGTGCCCACCACCCTTGCAAAACCACCACCCACATATATATTCACACATACGTGTGTGTGTGTGTGTGTGTGTGTGTGCGCGCGCGTGCGCGCGCATGTGTCTGTGTAAAAGATGGAGTGGCTCCCTGGGGCCTCCCTCTGGCCCACCTGTCCTGGAGGCTGTGCCCTACCCTGGCCACCCAGACATCTCTGGCTCTAAAGCCTGCAGGGCCCTGGGCTCTGCTTTCCCTGCAGACAGACCCCACAACCCCTCCCCTTCTCTCATAGGACTTGACTTGGTCATGAATCAAAGTGACTAGAAGCAGGGGACAGACGCAGCTATGTCTCTTCCCTTAGCTCCCACGTCTGGGGAGCTCTGACAGTAGACAGCTCAGGGTCCTAAAGTCCCCAGAGACGTGGGCTGGCTGGCGGAAGCTGACGGGGTGGGGGCAGGGTGAACAAGGACGATGGGAGGGAAATGCCAGCAGCCCACAGGGAAGCAAGGGCAGCATCATCGAGGCCTCCCTGGCAGATGCTGTTCAGGCCCCCACAGTTCCCAGACGGCTGCACTCCGTGTTGTCCCGATCAGCCTGGGACAATGCTGCCACCTCCACACCGGACCCAGCTTTGGAGATGTGGGTTCAGATGAGCACTTGCGACCCAGATGCACTATACTACTGACTCGGTTCCTCCTCGTGCCCGGAAATGGGGTCCACCAACTAGGGCCAGTTGGAGATGGAGGCTGCAGGGGAGGGGAGGTGGCTCCCGTACATAATGCAGGCTGTGGGGGTGGGGCGAGCAGTCCCTGAAGGGTGACTGTGGCCCTCCCATTAGCATTGTCACCAGGGGGAGGAAGATGACAGTTGGCTTCCCAGGGACGATGCTCCTGCCTCCGCTCTCTTAAGCATGATGGTCACACCCATGCCAGGGACTAGCAGAGACACCCAAGGCCTCTCTTCGAAGAGCACACGGACCCCCAAACACACCAGCAGCAGATGGACAGAGATGTGCAGACCACGGGGAACAAGAGGCTGGTCACAGAGCTGGCGGCCTCTGCTTTCTGACCTGACAGCCCAAGGCCTAGATGCTACATGGAGATAGACACGACCCACAGGCAGGCACATGACCCCCCCCCCCTCAAGGCACACACACACAGAGCTCCTTGAAATCTGACCACTACCCAGGGATATCAGCACTTCTCCTGCTCTGTCCCTTTTGCAGATGAAGAGTCTTCTTTGGCCATTGAGCCAAGGTTAATAGTCCCAGGTCCCAGAGTCCACGCTTAGCCACTCACTGTGCTGCTTCTCTCGTGACACGCATGTATCCCCAGAGCGCACTGGCTGTGTGGGGAAGGGCTGCCTACATGGGTTCAGAAGGACCAACAGGAGTTGGTCCAGCAAAGGAAACAACCAAGAGATCAGGGAAACCACAGATGCGTTTAAGATACTAAGCACTGAAAGAAAGGCAAGTTCATGCCTGCACACAGTAGGTGCTCGATTAATGTTTATCCATGTGGGTGCTGGGTTGAGGAGGGCTTTGGCAGGGCTGAGGAGGCAGAGTCTGGCTCTGTCCTGTTCTGTGCACAGAAGCAGCTCTGACCACCCCCTGCCTGCCCCGACCCTAGGCACTCCCCTACCCCTGTAGCAATGAGGGCAGCTGGGAAAAGAGGCTCAGGAGGGCAAGGCGGGGGGGGGGGGGGGGAGCCGGCCCACTTCATCTTCCTCTGGATCTTATGGTGGGGGAGGGAAAGAGGAAGGGGACAGCTGGGAAGCTGGCTGGGGAGGGAGGGGGGCCTGCAAGCTCAGCCTCAGGGAGGGGAGGCCTCTGGAGAGAGCCAGTGCTGCCGCTCTGATAACCTTCAGCCCTGACCTCATTTCCCGCAGTGGCTTCTGCAATTTCTTCCAATTTTCCACATAATTAGCTGACCAGGAGATGCAGGCCCTGCTCTCAGGCAGGAAGAAGCCAGCTGCTCAGAGCCAGGAGTAGGGGGGCCATGGCAGAGAGCAGAGCCATCCCTTCAGGCTCTGATGCTCAAAGCAGGCAGGGGACACAGGACGGGGCGCCTGCAGAGTGGCGCCCTTACTGCTCAGAGCTGTTTGTAAGCCTGCTTACATGGGGGCAGGTCCAGGCCAGTCCTTCCCTAGGCCTCTAAGCACATGGGTCAGACTGAGAGTGTGTGTGTGTGTGTGTCCGCCAGGACCCCCTGGTGTCTCTCACTTCTCCTGGAGGCTCTCCCTGTTCTTCCCTTCTTCCTTAAAGGGGCAGGAATGCAGGGTTGGGGGGCCAGTTCCACTCCTGCCTGGGGTGGGACAGTTAAGAGATGCATGTCTCACCATGGTCTTGCCATCTGTGAAGTGGGCATGACCCAGACACCACTTTAATGATGGGAGAAAGGAGATGGAAGCCCTCAGAGCAGGAGCCTCCTGCTCCATAGATGGGTGGAGCCATTGTGGGGCCAATTCTATGCCTGGAGTGCGGGCCTCAGCTCCTTCCCTGCTGGGTGGAGAATTCTGAGTCACTCTCAGGGGTGGGGACTGAAGAAGGAAAGATAGCCAAGCCTTCCCTGTGACCCTAACACACTCCCCTCATTCCTTAGGCCTCAGTTTCCCCACTAAGCCCTACATCATGGTCTGCAGAAAGTTCCCAGAGAAGACACACACAGGGGATCTCAGTTGGAACAGGAAGGGGGTCACATGACCCAGAGGTGCCAGCGGGCGGGCTGGCAGTTCCCGCCTCCTCCTTGAAGTCCCCAGGATGGGTGGGCTGTGCCTGCTGGCTCCTGGCACAGGCCTGTGTCTAGCAGCAGTAGCCACCTGTTTCTTCCCTCAGAGGCCAGTGCCACAGCCTCTGTACTCTCTCATTTCCGACGGTCAGAATCCACACTATAAATACTCCCAGCACAGTCAAAAAAACAGGACACCCCAAATGCCACGGCCAAGGTGCAGAGACCCAGCTCTTCACTGGGACCCGAAGAACTGGCTGGCGCCTTTTGGCTTGCCCCAGGAGGCTCCTCACTTATGTGACATGAACCTCATGGCCCCTGGGATTTGGTGACACTCAAGACACCTGTCTTCTGTGTGCGGCTGAGTGTCCCAGGGCCTGATGGGAGTTTATCTTCTGCAGAAATTCAGGGCTCTCTGTGGACTGAGGTCTTTTATCTTGTCCTCATCTCAGGGGAGCTTCCAGCCTGGAACCTGCCATTTAGAGGCACGGTAGGTTTCAGGCCCTGGGAGATCTGGCCTTGCTCACCTCTGACCGACAAGGGTCTGATGGGATGGCCCTGGGCCGGGCTGCCACAGCCTGCTTCCTCAGAGGCTACACACTCCCTCACATCAACACGCCTGCCACACCAGAGGCTGGCGCAGAGATGTTCGCTAATTAGCTGTCACGAGCAAGGCGCAGGCCTATCCCCGTCCCCAACAATCTCACCCGGTCACCCTCTGCCACCGTGTGTCACCATGCGATAAAAGGAGCTGTGTTCAAAGAGGGCTCACTGACAAGAGGCTGGGAAGCCAGGGGAGGCAGAGGAAGCCTGCCTGATGTTCCGGAGGGCAGGCGCACGAGAGCCAGAGATCACAATTAGCCACCGCCAGTTTTCAGGAGGACGCCATTCCACTCTGCACTGGGGGACTTCTGAGTGACAGTGGGGAATGTGGGGCACAGTGGCGGCGGGTTCCTGCTCTGGAGTTCCTGGTTCCAGCCTATCTATGGGACTGAGTAAGTCACTCACTTGCCGAGCCTTGGTTCATCAACCTTCGAAGGGGAGGAGGCACACCTAGGCAGGCGTGAGGGATCACCGCAGGAGTGTGTGGCTATGTCGTAGGTGGACGCCTCAGGCTCCGCTTACTCCTGGTTGAACCCTCCCCCAGGACGCAGACCAGGCCTCACTCTCCTTTCATTCTGCAGCAGGAATGAATAGATGCCTGGTTGTGGATGCTCCTGGGATAAAGACACTGAGACCAGTGAGGACAGGGCCCCACACAGAATCCCAAGTCTTTCTAATCACAGCCCTGGGTCCCCATGGCCACAGGATCCCAGGACCAGACGAGGATGGGGCTCTGCATATACACTGAGCGAGCAGAGCATAGAGGGCAGTGTACTGCGGAGCCCCGGCCTGGTCCAGCACCCACGCAGCTCCCTGGAGACCACAGAGTAAACTCTGTGGGTTAACCTGTTGCTGTGGAAATCTGACCCTTCTGGAGAAGCCCAGTGAGCTGATGCATTTGGCTTGAGTACCAAGGTCTCTTAAAGCCATGTGTGAACACAGAGTGACAGACCACAGGGCCTGGCCACCGAGAAGAGCGTTACGACCCCATGTGCTACTGGAGGGGCAGAGGGCTGCTATGGGTCTTCCATGGGTGAGCCCAGCCTGGGCAGTCATACAACCTCTGCAGGCACTTTCCCAGGAAGGTGGCTTTGCCTAGCCCTCCCTGGAGCCTGGCCCCGTGCTTACAGGAGTTCACCACCCCTAGTGCCTGGTCACCTTCCCTGGGTCCCTCCCATTGTCACTGGGAGAAAAGCCCTGACCAGGCAATGGGATCTCCTTCTCCCTCGGGAGCTGGATTCCCCCTCCACCCCCAGCCCATCTCTGGATTGCCTGTGAGACCACAGCCAGACCACACAGCAAGGCATTCCACGCCCTGCAGCTGTTCATCCTACGATGGCCATCCCAGATGCTGCCCCTTCTTCCTGGTCTCTGTGCAGCACCAATCCAGCCAGCGGCTTGCTCTGGGCCTTGAGCGTCCCCTGAGGGTCTCCTGCCTCACTGGCTGGCCCACACTGGCTGCTGTGAGAGCTGTGGTCTCTTCACAGTAGAGACACAAGCTTTAGTAGTGGGTGTACCAGACAGTTGGGCAGGACAGAACACATAGTAGGACCAAGGTGCAGCCCATAGTAGGGCATGAGATAGCTCACAGAGCAGGGTGAGCTCTCAGCACACAGTGAGGCTGCTCACAAGAGTGTCCTAGAGGCCTCTTGGATACCCTAGGGACCCAGACACCCTGTCCTCAGTTGCTGCTGCTCACTGCTCTCTGGCTTGGCCCCCAGGGCCACTCCTTGGCCACCTGACCCACATTCCTGGCCCTGAGCCCTGACAGCCCCCTGGGCTCCAAGGCCTTAGGATCTCTGACCCTCTGACAGTTCCCCGTCAGCCTGGCAACCCAAGGCCCTCCCACAAGAGGCTCTGGCCTGTGGAGATGAAGGGAACTGGCACCCACTGACATTCTCAAAGATCACCATGGCAACAGCACAGCAGCCAGCTGGCAGGAGTTGAAGGGGTACAGAACAGCAAGCGTGGGGTCCCTCGGGAGAGAACCAGGCAGCTGGGGCACAGGCCATGTGGGGTTGGGACTCGGGCCCATGAGTGCTAGTGAAGGGCAGGTGCTTTTGAGGGCAGCGAGGGGACCCCACTGGGCAGTCATCCAAGTGGGTCTGGATTTTATCTTTGCATTGGTCCCCAGGGTCAGCCCTCAACAGCTCTCCTTGTTGAGAAAGGGTTGGTCCCTCCCAAAGTAGAGGCCAAGGTCCCCAGCCCACTTCTTTACCTATAGGCCAGCAGTAGTGGTAGCAAGTATGAGGTCTTCCTTGGTGGAGGCCACTCTAAAAATAGAACAAAGAGGCTCTTCAACTTCCATTTCACGGAGGCTCAGGAGAGATCCAGCCTGCCAGGTTCCACCTGCTGCACATGGCCCAGGAAACAGCCATGGAGGAGCCCTTCCTTGCTCTCACTCGAGACCCTTCAAGAATTCAGTACCCAGCTCCAAGGTCACCATGGCAGAAAACTGTTGGTCACATCCAAGGCCCCCTGCTGCAGGTAAGTAGAATGGAGTCCAAGGAAGACCAGGGAGAGAGCTTATGACCTGCCTCTGCCTTCCTGCTCTCCCCCAAAGTAGCGGAGGCAGTCCTTGTTCCTGGCCAGGCCTCCCTGGTACCCCATGCACATTGCACCCCCAGCTCCTCAGCTGACATACTCACCCCATCAATTCTGCACCCAAGAAAAGAAGGCAAAGGAGGGAGAGGGGCGTCCAAGGTTCGCCAGGCATTCACACCCATGGCTACCCTTCCCAGCTGGGGTGGGAGATGGCAGCTCCTGATGCTTTAGGGAAATGAGGACCAACATAGCCACCTGGCTTCAGGCTCTTCTTTCCTTTTTCTTTTCTTTTCAGTCTACAAGAACTGGGATGCTACTTTGTACATCTTTGAAGACTTACTAACAGACTTTCAAATGCACAGAAAAGCTGCCCTCCTCCTGTCATGTTCTCTGTGTCTGAGACTTAAAGAAATGCAACAAAATACGCTCCCAAGACAGACTGTTCCAGAACGTTCTTTTGGAACTCTAAGGCAACGTAGAAACTACCTGCCTTCTCTCGCTGTCCTCCCCACGTCCTGCCACACCAATCCAAAGGCCAACATGGCCAATTGCAGGAGCAGAGCCAGCCAGCAGAATTCCCGTTAACAACGGAATGTTCTAGACCAGCACTACCCAACACAGCAGCCACCAGAAAACCCGTGGATACGGCGCTTGAAACTCAGCAGTGCAACTCAGACCTGAGGTCTGCATTGCGTACTTTTTAAGTAGAGTACTTGCCCAGCACAGCAAAGCCCTAGCTTCAATTCCTAGCACCACGAATAGTTATACAAAATTAAATAAACTTTCATGGCCACATGTGGCTGGTGGCCTCTGCTAGGTAGAAGCTCTTGAGAAGAAAACCTTTATCAATAGGTGTGAGCATGGCCTGAGGCCAGAGTGGGGGCTCGGAGAGGACAGAGGCTGGGGAGGAGCGCACAGGTGGGCCAGCTGGTGCCCTGTGATGGCCTCACAAAGGCCTGGTTGGGCTGGCAACCCTGCCAGGACATGCATAGCATCCCCGTGGCTTCCAGGCTGCATGGAAGGCACGTTGGAAGATGCAGAACTTTGGGCTATGTGGACGTGGACCCCGCTGTGGGCACCTGTCCTAGGCCCCCAGATGTGTCGGATCTCCCTCCCAGGCAAAACCTACCACTGCTCTTTCTCCTTGAAACCCTCTGCCCTTGAGAGCTTTCACCAGGACAAGTCCCAGGGTGTTTGCAAGGAGGTTGGGGGTGGGGGGAAGCAGGGCACAGATAGGCTAAGAGACTCGCCGGAGGTCACACAAGATTGGAAAAGCAATGTCGGTACCGTGACGGCCCCCGGGGAGATCCAGCCAGGAGGACTTTCCTCAGGTCAGTGGGCCTCAGCTTGTCAGTACACACTGTGCTGGGCCTTCAGGCCTCCTGGGCCAGGCTTCTTGGCTCTCAGGTCTCCTGTGCAGTAGGCGGGAGGAGAAGCCCCTGGAAGGGCGCAGAGGCTCTCAGGAGCTGCTGACAGGAGGCTGGGCTTCTGCCACTCGCTCCATCCCGGCTTCTCACTCCCGCTGCGCTGGGAGCTGGGAGCTGGCAGCACCAACTGTTGCAGTGTCTCCCGCTCCCTGCCCATCTGCTCTGTGTCGGATCTAAGGCAGGGGGGCCCTGGAGAGCTGCTGCAGAGGCAGGCGGCCCATCTCCCTCACGCCAGCCTGAGGTTAACAGGGGACACAAGACTCAGCTCCCGGCACAGTCGGCACGGTCAGATGAGCAGAGGCAGCCAGATGTCCCACTACCTCCAGCTGCGACTGGATGGTCCCCTCCCTTGGTCTTGGCAGCCACACGTGTGACAAGGTCACAGCGTGTGTCCTGAGTGTGACTGAAGCTCTTGGGCCAGGGCCAGGGCCCAGACAGGCCCATCCCCCTTCCCCTCCAGTTCCTACCTTAGGCCAGTCTTACCACCAGGACCATCCATCAGGTTGTGCTGCTGGCTACACCTATGGTCCCAACCAGGCCCATAGCCCGAGTCTCTGAGCACAGCATCCGACCATGGTGACTCAGAAGCAGTTACTCCTGTCACCCCGGGTATGGCTGACTTAGAATCGGAGCAAATTCGGAACTGCGGTCTTGAACCATAGGACTCGCTGCAGCCCCAGCTCTCAGAGCCTGGGTGCCCTTTCCTGTGTGGTGGCCATGCTGAGGACAGCAGAATACACAGCAAGCACCCACTGTGTGCAGGGCCAAGCCTAGGAAGCTAAAATAGTGCCACATCTGCTGGGACCTGGGCCAGCAATGGTGCCAGGGCAGGCTTCCCAGACAGGGTTCCGGGAGAAGCCTCACTGAGCACCCAGGGTGTTCTCTTGCTCCCCATGACCCAGACCAGTGACCTGACTTCTTTGAACTCCAGAACATATGGAAGACACAGTGTGCACCTGCTGTTGGCATGGTTAGCAGATGACCTAAGGCCTGACTGGTTGAGGAGCAAGCCCCCTCAGGCCACACCCCAGTCTCCTCACCCCCCATTCCCCCCACGGGAATCTGACCCATGCTTACCCCTGATCTAGCCTGACCTACAGCCTCACTCTATGCTTCGGCTGCCTAGATCCTCCTTGGCTGCCGGAGTCCCAGCCAGCCGGCCTCAGCTCACTGCAGGCCTGTGCACAGCAGACCAGACCCTTCAGCAAGGAGCACCCTCCCAGCCCGCTCCTTCGCCCACAAGGCTCTGGGACTCTTCCATCAGTAGAAGCCCTTCCGCAGAGTTCTCACAGCCTGGACGCCCTCTGGTGGCAAGCACACGCCAGGCCATTTCTGACTCTGGCCTCCAGCCTCGTGGGCAGGGCCTCCCTCCCTGCTGCCTGAAATAGAGCACTCAGAGGGTGCCGCAAACAGCGGAGGGGGTGGCAGCCCTGGCCCTAGGACTCCATCCCAAGTCCCAGCATCGTGGACCGCTGAGGTTCTGCCTGACCCACAAGGGATGGTAACATCTAGTGGGCAGCTGGGCGCCTCCTGCCACCCCGAGGCCCCAGTACACCAGGAGTTCACAAATGGGAACAGGGTGACCCTCCAGGGAGGAGGACAGAGAAGCAGTCAGCTCAGGCAAGCCCTGCAGGCCCCTTCCCTTCCACGGCACGTGTCACTCCACGGGCAGCGTGTTCCCAGAGCATATGCCCACCATACGCTCGCCCGCCATGGCATCCGCAGTGCTTGGTGCAGCCTGCTGGCGGAAGCAGGCCTCTCTCTGCCTGGAGCCTCCTAACGGTAGCGCAGGGCGTCTGGGGGCTGCAGCTAAGGTGTCACCCCACCCCCATTGTGCAGCATCTGTTCTCCCGAGGCCCTGCGGAGGAAGTGACCCGGGAGCCTACGTCATCCTCAGACCCCACTGACTGAGGTCCAGATGAGCCAAGCACAGAGATGGAGGCGCACAGCACGCAAGGGCTCTGGACCCCATGGCTTCCACAGCTCGGCCCCCAATGATATCTGTGGCGAGGGCATGGGGCTGTGGGGCTCAGTCAGGAGTCCTGGGCTACTGCTCTCTTTGATGAACGGTCTTCACAGCTGTAGAGCTTCATGAGCTCCACCTGTCCCACACCCACCACAGCCTTTGGGTCACTTGGAGACCCTTGGCCTAATCCTGACAATCTTCAGGGTTCCCCAGAGTCCTGGAATGTGCAGGCAGACTTGGAGTTTGCCCAAAGGGTTGAGGGAGAAAGAGGACAGAGGTTGGTCTCACAAACCAGAAAGAGCCCAGGGGCTAGTTTCCGCAATAAATCTCCAAGGGACAGAGAAGAGAACATTCCAGAGCACCGGCTCTCAACCTTCCTAACGTGCCAATCTTTTAATGCAGTTCGTCATGTTGTGGTGATCCCCCAACTGTAAAATTATTTTCTTGATAGTTCACAACTATAATCGTGTTTCCATTATGAATCGTAATGTAAACTGGGTGGTGGTTGTGCATGCCTTTAATCCCAGCATTCTGGAGGCAGAGGCAGGGGGATCTCTGTGAGTTCAAGGCCAGCCGGGTCTACAAAGCCGAGGCTACGCCAAGAAACCCTGTCTCAAAAAACAAAACAAAACGAAACAAAACAATCATAATGTAAACACTGGATATTCAGGATGGTCTTAGGTGACACCCAGCCCAAAGGGGGTCGTGACCCACAGGTTGAGAGAACCACTGGCCTAGAGCGTCCCATCTTCTCGAAGAAATCCTAACAATGCTGGCGGTGAGGATGTGGTTCAGGAGACAGAGAGTTTGTCCAGCGTGCACAAGGCCCCAGGTTCCACCTCTAGCACAACCAGATGTGCTCTTACACACCAGCAATCTCCACGCTAAGGAGGTGGCGGCAGGAGAATCACTCTCGCTCTCTGTCACTCTCAGCTATATATTGAGTTTGAGACCAGTCTAGGCTATACAAGACACTGTCTTAAAGAACAAGAAGAAAAGGTTTGAATCCTGCTCTAATCATTCAGTGCATGTGGCTCTGGTGAGGATGCCCAGCTCTCTGTGCCCTGGCATCCTCATCTCTAAAATGGAGCCAGTGGCAGTCCTGACCCACGTCTCCTGACCTGGTGCCTCTGTGGGGTGACTCTGAGTCCAGAGGACAGGGTAGGGGTCCTACAGAAGCCACGGGGGTGAGGACACCCACCAGGAGGATCGAGAACTGGGAAGGAGAAGATAGACAGTGTATACGCCAGGCCACTGGGCAACCACGGAGTCCTCTAGTTACAGAAATCCAGGAGGAAAGGAGCCAGCAGGAAGGTTTGCAGACACGACCAGCCTGGTCCACGTCTTCTCAGGGTTCCTCTTCTCTGGCCCAGGTGACAGGTGTCATGGCCAGCAGGAGCTGACCTTACCATGTGAGGGGTAACTAGGTTGGCCACGGGCCTGGTTGCTCACAAAAGCCCAAATGAAATGCCACCCCCAGCCCCAACAGGCTAGGTGGAAAAGAAAACTGGTCAGGCCACACCGTGAGGTGCCATTCAGCCATGAAAGGAATGAAGTACTGATGGATGGAGCTTCCATGTGGGCGACACCTGAATATATGATGCTCGGCGGCAGAAGGCAAACACAGGGTGGGACAGCACTGACAAGGATTAGCCAGGGCAGGTAACTGCAGAGGCAGACAGTGGACTATGGTTGCCAGGGCTGAGGAGGGAGGAATGGGGAACAGCCACTAAGGAGACAGGATTGGTTTTTTTCCTGGGGGGGGGGGGGGGGCATGGAAACGGCCTAGAATTAAACTGGTGATGGCCGAACAATGTTGTGAATATTCCCAACCACTGAATACACTGTGTGTGGGTGGCTTGCATGATCTGTGAGTTATATCTCAATAAGGCTGTCATTAAAAAAAAGAAAAAGAAAAAGAAAAACCCCCACTTATAGCTGCTCTTATAAATGCCACCCCCCCCCCCCCCACGGGAGCATGCTGAATTATAAAGCCGACAGGAGCCAGCACATATTGTTTTTATGATTAGAGTCACAGGAAGGTGCTGGCAGGGCTCTGCTTCCATAGGAGGCAAGGGAGCTAGAAGCCTGCCCTGCTCCCAGTAGGCTTCTGAGCTCCAGCACTCTCCCCCTCTCCTTTTCTCTCTCTCTCACCCAGCCTAACAGGAGGCCTAGAGACACCCTGTGCTCTGTGGCTGCCCAGCTGGCGCTGGACCACATGTGAGAGGGGCGCTGCCAACACTAGGTGAGAGGGCTGGCAAAGGTTTGATGGGATCAACGGATGCCTGAGTACAGCAGGGCAGTGGGCTCTTCCTCTCTCAATTGCAGCACTCAAAATTCAGGGAAGAAGCCTCCGGCAGCCCCGCCCCTCCTGGCTCCTTCCTCTCTCTGGCCCTGCCCCTCCTGGATCCCTCTGCTCTCTGGCCCCACTCTTTCGGTGCTTGGGAGTTCTTTGGAACTTACAGACCCTGGGGCCCAGATTAAAGATCAGGTTGGGGGAAGGGAGACTTGGGGCCATGAACACGGGTTCCTCTTGGTGTTCCTCTTGGTGTGGTGTAGCCAGGCACTGGTCATGAGGAAACAGCTAACATACAGCTTCTGGTAAGGACCCTCTCATTGGAGAGGGGTACTGTCTCAACTGGGGTAGACAGTACCTCCCAGTTGTGCATCCTGACAGCGAGCAAAGCAGGGTCTGTGCTGACTCGGTGCACGGGCAGAAGGGCTCTAGGCGTGGCTGTATCCAGATACCCAGCTGGTTTCTTCTGACTCTCTTCTTGGGTGCTCTTAACCAATACCCCTGAGGGCTCTCAAAAGACACTGCCTGCCTGGCAGCCAGATCAAACCACTCTGGCATTGACACTACACCCAAAGAGAGAAGCGGGGTCTTTTGTTGTTTTTTTTTAAGAGTTATTTATTTATGTTTGTAAGCACTCCACCTGCATGACAGCACAGAGTAGCAGACAGAAGGGGGCATCGGATTCCATTATGGATACTTGTGAGCCACTACGCGGTTGCTGGGAATTGAACTCAGGACCACTGGATGAACAGCCAATGCTTTTAACCACTGAGCCATCTCTCTAGCCCCGAGAAGTGGGGTCCTTAACTAAAGCCCTTCCGAGCAAGGGATGGGGTGATGGGACACGGCGCTGGCGCATTCCCTGCATGGTTCCAGCCAAGATCAGGTTCCCGAAGGACTAATGCTGGTGTGTAAATATTAGACACTTCTGTCTCCTTTGAGACCAATTACACAGATCATGGCGGCTCCCCCAGGACACTGCCTTCCACCCACTGTACTGTCATTAACAGTCTATTAGGAACAGCTGCTTGGAGAGGGAGGAGGGAGAGCAGGAGGGAAGCAGGAAGGAGGGAAGAGGAGAGAAACAAACGGAGGGACAGTTCGGTGAGGCCAACTATGATCTGGAGACACTGAGACAGGAGCATTAAAGATGCAGAAGAAGACAAGGTGAGGGGGAGATGGCGGGGGATGTGGGGGAAGATGGGGGGATACATGGAGAGATGGGAGATTGGGAGGTGGAGGAAGGTGGGTAAATGGGAGGGGAGATAAGGGGGGATAGATGGAGTGATGGATGAGGAGGAGGAAGAGATCATCATAGTCATCGTCATCATCGTCCTGCAGCAGCAGCAGCAGCAGCAGAGGGCTGAGTCCAGGCCTTCCTGCCTTGCATCCGTACACCAGGGCTGTGCTTAGCCTGAGGCCTCATCTAGGGAGAGCTGTGAGGCTCCATGTGAGGCCTCTGACTGTCAGCTCGACCTCAACCCTACAGGCTGCTGACCTGTCCCTACATAGTGAGATCAGAGGCTCCTCTGGCAAAGCATGCAAGCAGAGCCACCTCCCACACAGCTTTGGCCTGGGAGTCCCCGTCAGAGATTACGAACCAACCCCAGCAGGCTGGGGCCTCCTCTGCGATCAAGGAGGGCAGTGTGCGGGCCCTGAGGCCACCAGCAAGAGTGGCTGGGGAGAGGCAGAGGCAGAGGCAGAGGCAGAGCCCTAGCAGCCAACCAAGACAGGCTTCTGGCCTCAGCTCACCCAACCCCAGCTCCTTCCTGAGGGCTAGGCCCCACCAGAGGCAGCTGCCTCCCATTCTCCACCCATCCGGGAGTCCCTGCTCATCTGCCCAAAGTTCATCCGTTTGAACAAATGTGCCCTGAGCACATTCCTCACACAGCAGACAGAATCGAGGTACGCAGTGCTGTCTTACACACGCATGGTCGGAGACAACTGCCGGAAAACACAACAGAGCCAAAGGGCAAAAAACAGCCCTCAGTGGTCCCGAGTGCCTTGGTGAAATGAAGGAGCCGAGCGGCGGCAGCAGCAGCAGCCGCCAATCCTGGGAGTTATGGACCAGCATTCTAGGCAGCAGGACAAGAAAGTGCAAAGGCCCAGAGGTAGGAGCTAACCTAGGCTTGGGATGGGGATGCGACGTGAAGCCAGGGAGGATGGTGGCACTCTCACAGCCAGGCCTAACCCAAGAATCTCTGCCTTGAGGACAGCAGGAAGTAACTTAGTGGGAGCCTCCCAGAAAGGCTTGCAAGCCCAGGATCCAGACACCTCCTGTCCTTCCAGGGACTCTAAAGAGGATGATGGTGGAGCAGCCTGGCGCCGGAGCCCCCCGCCCCCCACCCTGGGACCTGGGGATATCAGGCCCCAAGCCCTATGAACCCTTCACAGTTCCCTCCTCCACATCTGGGAGTAATTAGGTGACTAGGACAGAAATCAGTGCTTGCTCCTGTGTATCTGTTGACATATCTCCTGCAGAGAGTGCCGGTGTGTGTGTGTGTGTGTGTGTGTGTGTGTGTGTGTGTGTGTGTGTCACATGTAGAATCCCTCCATCTGGGGTATCCTGCAGTGGGTTCCCAGAGAGATGGGGAGCTGACATGTGCACACCCCAGGCTCCCTGAAACTCACAGTACACTTGTGCCCTTGAAACAAAACCCAAGCACACACACACAGCCCCCGGCTCTCATGCACACCTGGTCCCCCTTGAAGCCCAGACAACTGCAGGTTGGGCTTTGGTGCCATCTGGAGTCCAAATCTGGAACTGCAGCATGGAAGGGCTACCCCAAGGTATCCTCCCCCACACCCCCAACTCCAAGGCCGGATGAAAGTGGGGCTTTTTCAGATCCCTGTCTGTTTGGAAATGCCTTTGCAGTGACAATGGTTGCGCCTTAGACCAGAGCTACGAGGGAGGGCAGTGTCAGGGTGGCAAGCCCTGGCTGTGCGCATCAGGCTCACGCCCTGCCGCTGTGCGGGACAGGACTGGGGCGGCACAGGCACAATCCTGAAGACCTCCCTGTCCTGAACGATGCTGCCCCAGCTTCAGCCACCCTCACTGGCCTGCCCAGGACCAGCACACAAGCGCCCTCATTGGTGACAGATTTCAGTGAGGAAGAAGAGACAAACAGAGTTAAGGGTCATGTGACAGGTGTTCTCCCCAAGCAGGAGCCCAGGCAGGAAGAGACCTCACAGCCACTCTGGTGGACACTGCCTTTTGTGTCCCTCCTTTGCAGAGTTACAGACTGGCTGCATGTACCACGAGGGGCAGAGCTGAGCCCACCCACCTAGGCCGTGGTCTCCAAGGTCACCCCCCCCCCCAAAAAAAAAAAAAAAAACAACACTAAACTGCCTCCTGCTGATCTCTTCTGGTCTCTGGCCTCTAGACAGTTTCCTGGAGTCTTGGAAGGAGCGTCTGCTTCTCAGTGTACCCATGACTCAGTTTACCCACAATGCATTGTCTGCCCCTCAGCTTGCTGTCTGCAGGCTGGACAGTGTGGGCCTCCTCCCACCCCTAGCTCCAGCTGATGATGGACAGGCCCAGGCAGAAGCAGCCAGCTCTGCGAGCCACCCTTGCTTCTGCAGCCAGCGATAAAGACAGTACTCAGCAACATGTTTTTCCTTCCGGACCAAAGACTTCTAGAAGGTTATGTGCTAAAGCTCTGGATTTTACAAAGCCACACAGGAGAAACAGCCACCCTGTGGAGATCAAGGGCCTAGGCTGATGGGAATTGCCCTTTCTTCTGTGTTATTACCACCTGCTGTGCACCCCACACCTGCACACCTGCCTGCCTGCTGTAGACATGGGTCAACCAAGGGTTTGCCTTTCCCATCCCAGCTCTGCCTGGCTCACACTGGCACCTCAAGACCAGCTCACTCTGAGACCCAAGCCCTGCAAGCTCTGGAACTTTCTTGGCCCCGGTGTGTGAGGCTGAGGCAAGTGTATGTCTGGGGTAGGCTCACATGCAGTCCCACACAGGTGGGTGACAGGGATACAATGCTTATCTACATACAGAGTTCTGCCCAGTGCGGCTGGGTCTCTGCACAGCTGCTGAGGGCAGAGAAGAGACGATACCCTTCCTCGGCTCGGAAAGGAAGCCCAGGCACAGTGGGGACCTGTCACACCAGCGATGTGACTGTTCATGAGGAACATGACGGCATACAGGGGGCTGCCGGCTGCTGCAGGGACTGCTGGAGGGATTCTCTGCCATACACCATGGGGCTCCTAGAGTGGGTTCCCAAGAGGCAGCGCGTGCCCTCCACATGAAGCCACCACAGGCTTCGAGAAGCCTGGTTCCATCGGTGAAGTATCTACCGTGCCCGCATGAGGACCTAAATTTAATCCCCAGACCCCTTGTAAAAGGCCAGGCACAGTAGCATAAGCTTGTAATTCCCTCACTGAGGAGGAAGAGACAAAACAGATCCTGGGGCTTGATGGCCTGCCAGCTTCCTCTAATCTGTGGGTCCCAGCTCCCAGTGACCCCGTCTCATAAAAACAAGGTGGGTAATCCCTGAGGAACAACACCCAAAGATGACAAACTCTGGCCTCTATACACACACACGCCAGCAGTAGCCGGCACCCTCGGTGGCTCAAGGAAGCTGCCTGAGTGGTATCCGCCTAAAGATGAGGGGAGGGGGGCCGTGTTCACTAGTGGGACAGACAATGTCAGCTGAGAGCTGACTCTTGCTTGCCCTGCTGCAGACCCAGCCCGACCCACGCTGGGCTACCAGGGACAGCAGACTGTTGCCAGAGGCCTCCCCTGCCCAAGGCTGGCCACATCCCTGCGGCTCCTCCATAGGACAAAGGGGAATAGGTGGCAGCTGGGGGACAGAATGAGACCTAAGGACCAGGTCAGCTAGAGACACAGGCTCCCCCTGCCTTCTCTTCACAGAGCGTGGCTAAGGGCTGACACACACAACCCCCACCCCCAAGTGCGGAGACATCAGCTGTGGAGGGTGGGTGGGTCTCAGGAACACTACCCTTGGAAGCCTGCCTCGGTGGGAGGTGAATGTTCTGGCTGGGGGGGAGGGGGGGAGGGAGCAGGCAGCAGATGCTGGCGGGAGGCCTTGTGAGGGAAGGCACTGGACTTGGGCCTGGCAAGGAATGCTCCCGGGGAGCGCCTACACCAGCTACCCCAGCTTTCCTTGGCCAGGTGGCCCCAGCCGATTCTCTACTGCCCACTCAGGGCACGGCTTCTGTACTCTAGGCTGTTTATCTGATCTACCCAGGCCTCTGAGTAACCAGTAGGAGCTCTTACCCACAAGGCACCTCGGCTGGAGAAGTGGACAGACCAAGACCCCCCGTTTTGCTCTCACTCACTTTTGATGGCTCCCTAGTACTTCCAAAAACAACACTCCTGCCTCTCTAGGCATGCAGTTCTTCCTAGGAGTGCAACCTCACCACCCTCCACCTCAGAGGCAGCCCCACAACATGCAGCCGGCTTCAGCCCCTCTGCTATACCTCAGCCTGGGTCCAGGTCTTCCGCCCTCTCTTCCCGGGGCCCAGCGACTGCTCTTTCAAGAAGCCTCCAGCAAAGACTGGGGCCGGGGGGAGGTACACCTCAGGATCCTCAAGGAGAGTGAGGGATTCATTCCAGGGCTCCTCGGTAAAGGATACAGGTAAGTGCTCCCTTGGGGGTCTCAAGGTCCTAGGCTTGGTAGCACCAACATTTCTCTTGAACCTTCAGGGATTCGAATGTCCCACCCCAAAGTTCAAAGAGGTGCGGGGTTCGGGAAGGAAGTACTCTGGGGGGCTGCCTGACCCAGGTCTAGACCCTCTCAGGATCTCTGAAACACTGCCCTTCCTCTTTACACACGGGAGTCAATCTTGCCCTCCTAGCCTGCCCTGAAGCCCTGGCTTCCACGAGTGGCCTCCAAGCTCCTCCAGTCTATCTTACAAGTCTCTCCGTTGCAATCTGCAAGCGTTCTCAGCTCCTTCATCCGGGTTACTTTACAAATGATGCTTCAAGGCACTGGGAGGTGAGGTCACAGAACCAGGTCACACAGCTAGGAAGGGACAGGGTCTGGGCAGAGCGAGGTCACAAGTCCAATCAAGTTATGTCGGTGGGAAGGAACAGGGTCTGGCCCAGGAACACAGATGGAGGTGGCATCCAGCGTCCCTGGTGTGGCTGGTGGGCGTGGGTCATGCTTCTTCCTTTCTGCAGCATTGCTCTGTCCTGGGCCAGAACAAATCCCTAGAGAGCCTCACAAAGCGGATATGCCGGTGACAACGAGCCACAGAAACTGGCATGAACCACTAGGAACCCCTGACCAGGTACCGCCTCCCTCCCAGGCCTCAGTTTCCTCACTCTGCCACTTGGTTCACGGCGGGGGGTGGGGGTGGGGGGGGAGGGGCTGGCGGGATTCAAAGCATCCAGGCAGAATGGCCTTCTCGCAGGCCCAGCCCCAGGCAGGCCCCAGGCCAGGAGGAGCCGGGAGGGGCCGGGAAATCCGGGGGCTGCGGCCCGGCCCGGCGCCGGAGGGGGCGCCGGCGGCCCCAGGAGCGGCCCCAGATGCTGCCAGCATTCCTGGAAGGTAGCGCCAGGCCAGCGCCGCCAGATGTGCCTCACAAGCAGCTGCCCCGCGCTAATAAGGTCAGCGCCTGGCTCCAGCTAGCCGCGCACCGGCGGCGCCTCAACGCCTGGCACCGAGCTGGGGAAGGGGCGTGTCCGGGGCGTGGTCTGGGAAAGGGCCAGGCTGCCCACGCCCAGAACCCCACCCCATGGCCTTGGCCTTGGCTACAGCGGGACCACGCCCCCTCCTCTCCCAAGACCACGCTCTTTGCAATCTGGAGGACGGAGTGAGCCAGTGGAGACTGTTTTATTGGATGTTTCCTGGCCTGGGGGGGGGGGGGGGGGAGGGAGGTCCCAGTTCTTTCAGGAGGGCCAGCTGCTAGCAGAGACCCCACCCTGTCCCACCTCTCCCTTCCTCAGAAACACCAGCACACCCCCTTCCATAGCTGTGTGGTCACCTCCTGGGGACCTAGGTTGCAGGGAGCCAGCTGGGAGGCCAAAGCCAAGGTTTGTCTAGGTCCCCACAAGGCCCGAGGGCAGCCCCCGCCTCCCCTAGATAAAGGCTGCAGCCGCCTTTGTTTCTCTGGTATAACTGAGCCAGATGCCTCTAATCCCCCAGCTGGGCCAGATTTGCAGTGACTCTGGGGCCTCCCAGGTCCTGACGCCAGGCTCCAGGCCTCTGAGGCAGCTGCTAAGGGGGGTGGGGCTGGCATCTTCAGCCTCTCCTGTCTCCTCTCAGGGTCAAGGGCAAATGGAGCCATCAGCTTAGGGATGCTTCATTCCTGGCCAGGTCCTGGGGTTCTGTAAACCAGAAACAATCGGGACATGGGAGGAGCTCAGAGAGGTCCCTATACTAGTAAGAAAGGATCATTCTGAGGAAAGAGACCAGCAAGGCCTGCTGACTTGCCAAGGCCACAAAGCAAACAGGAGCAGGGGCAAAGAACACTTGGGGGGCACACACAGGAGGAAAGGTAAGTGTCCTCAGCACAAGGATTCTTGCAGCATGGCTCCAAGCCACTGCCATCAGGACCCTTGCTCATGGTAAACCACAGATGCTTTAGCCATGGTCTGGGGACCTGGAACCCGTGTTTATTTAGGGGATGGGGCTGGCTATGGGCCATTATGTTGGAGGAGTCACCTTCCATGCCACAACTGGGGTCCCAGCCATGCGTGTAGTGAGGTGAGGGTAGGAGGAGGGTCCCAGGTCTTCCCAGCCCTCCACCCAGCCCCCTCTGCCAGGAGCCAGGCGGACGTCAAGTGCAGAACCTGCCAGGGCTGTCTGAGGCAGGTGGGCCTTCTTCCAAGGCCATTCATCATCCCCAAGTCCCCATCTGTCTGTTCCCACCACTTCCACCCAGCCCACAGAAGCCATAGCGGCCTCCACACGGACACCTCACACATGCGCAAATACACTCTCCACACATGCACACACATAGCCCTACAACTGCATCCCAGATACCCCACAACCACACCCCCACAGACACACCTAGCCCTACAACCACACCCCCACACGATGCACACACCCCTGCAGAGACACCCCCTACAACCAGCCCCCCGTACTCCCACAACCACATCACAGATATACTCATCCCTACAACCACACCCCGCAATCAGACAGCTCCTACAGCCACACCCTTCACACATATGCCTGCCCTATGACCACACCCCCACACCCCTACAACACCCGCACACGCATGCACACGCTCCCATAGGCACGTGGACCCCACACACGAAGATCCCCACAGGTACAAACCCTCACAGGCTCACCTGCACACCTCCCTACAGAAACACACACCTCCGCACACAGGTACCCTCCACAGATACACACTCCCCACTCGCACCCTTACACAAACATACACACCCACACACAAGCGTGAATATACACCCCTACACAGGGACAACCTCCACTATGCATGCCCCCCCCCACACACACGCACTCAGACATGCATCTCCTCCACAAGGACGCCCCACCAGGCAGGAATACATACCTGGCCCACACAGGCACACTGCCATACTCAGGTACACGCTGCACCGCTTACCCACAGACCCTCCATGCATTACACATGTCCACTCAGCACATGTAAGAGCTGCCCTTCCTTGAGAGGAGAGGAACAGGCCCTCTTGGCCAACCATCCCCAGGACCCTCCTTCTGAGGCGTGCCTGGTAGCAGGGCACCATAAGTCTGCCGGCGTAGCGTCTGTCCAGTCCCCAGCCCCTACTGGAAGCTCTGGCTGCTGGATGAAGAGGCTCAATAAAAGTGGGAGATGAATGAAAAATGATCCACAGGTGTGGCAGGCACCTGGCCCTGACCCTGCAGGCTAGGACCATCAGGGACCGCAGCAAAAGGCCACATCTCTGAGCCTGCCCGCCACATTCTCACATAGGTCACACGGGAAGAAGCTCAGATTTACCTGCCCTGTGTACCCTCCCAGACCCAACCACTTGACCCACGGGCATGCTGAGCCAATAACTCCTCACTCATTCATTCACTCTCCCCTCATTCATTTGCTCGCTCAATCACTCAAAAGAATCCCAACACAGCCCAAATCCTGAAGGAGAGCTCTGTGGGGGATGGGACGCTGTAGGTCAGAGAGGCCCCCATAGGAAGTAAGACTGCAACTGGCAGCTCAGTGGTGAGCCTCCTACAGTGGCCCTTGCAAGGTCAGGGGGCACCCTCTGGGCAGACCTCAATCACAGAACCCGAGAAGGGCAATCAATGCTGACAGGTAGGAAATGGCCCTCTCCAGCCCTTAAGCCAGGTAGCAAAAGAGCCAGCCTGCAGGGCAAGACCCAAGGAGCAACTGTCGGCTATCCAGTCCATCTCCATCAGTCCTCCGACTGGTCTGTACTCCACATGATTGGCTAAGAGCCATGGGACACTGGTGGCAAAGATGGAACACTTGGCCATAGAAGACTTCTTGGATGTTCTTCGCGGCTCAGAAGCAGCTACCACATAAGGAGCCCTCAGAATGCTCAGCCTCATGAATCTGTCATCTAGGGGAGCATCCTAAGGCCAGACCTGTCCTTCTCTACTGCCGGAAGCAACTGCTGAATGTCCTTATCATGTCCAACATAACATGAGGCCAGTCCAGCTCAGTCCAGGCCAGGGGGTGTGCTCAGAAAAGAGCCACCACCTGTCAGCACCAGGTGTCCCTGGAAGGGTGGCTTTCCACTGGTCTTGCCAGCTTTTCCATGTCATCTGTATTAAGATGACAATGCACCATTTGCTGCTGAGGGCCAGTGCGTATTACTCATGGGGTATTGAGAGGTTTATTCTGACCTGAGATGAGGGACCTGAAAGGGCTAAACTTTGAGCTGAGGCAAGCTGTACAGAGGAAGACCCACACAGCTTATAAAGGGAGTACCAGGAGAGCTCAGAAAAGCAGGTGGGAGGGACATACAACCAGCCATTCCACCATGCACCTACCATCTAGCTACCCACCTGTGTGGTTTGAGTGACAGCAGCCCCATACGTTCATATATTTTAATGCTTAGTCTTCAGGTGGTGGAACTGTTTGGGAAGGATTCGGAGGTGTGGTCTTGCTGGAGAAGGCGTGTTACTGAGGGCAGGCTTTAAGTTTCAAAAGTCTGAGCCATCAACATACACACTTTCTCTCTGTGTCTCTCTGTCTCTCTCTCTGTTTGTCTGTCTCTGTGCATCTCTGTCTCTCTCCTACTTATGGATGTGAGCTCTCAGCTACTGCTCCAGCCACATGTCTCCCTGACTTCTGCCATGTTCCCTACCATAATGGTCATGGACTCTAACCTTCTGGAATAGTGAGGCCCAAATTCAGTGTGTTCTTTTCTAAGTTGCCTTGCTCAGGATATTTTGTCATGACAATAGAAAAGTAACTAAGACACCGCTCTTCTATCTATCCACTTACTTAACCTCACCCATCCGTTCATTTATCCACTCACCAACCAATCTATCCATCCACCCACCCACTAATTCATTCATCCATCCACCCATCCACTACACACTCATCTGTAGCCTGGAAGGTTTCCGTCTTCTCTAACCAGCTCTTGACACTCCCTGCCCATGGGGCTGTCAACCAACACGCTCTTGTCTCCTTTACAACCAGAGGCCTGTATCCCAGGCCAGCTGATTAGAGTCTGCTCGGGCACCGGCTAGGAATCTCTGCCTGGTCCCCAGGATCACTCAACATCAACTCCCACCTGCTGGGCCATCTGTGACAGGACAGCACTCAACAGACCTACTTGGCTGACACAAGCCAGAGTTGGGTCTGTGTCCCTTCCAGAGAGAGTGTGCGGTGGGCAAAATCCCTTTCAATATACTACAAGATGGTGTCAACTTAGAACCTTCTAGAAGCTTGGCTCTGAGCCAGCTGCAGACATATAAAAGTTACCTCTAGAGGCTGACCTTGCAGAGGTCAAACAATAAACCCAACATCTCAGACCCTTGGTGTCAGTGTGAGGTGAGAGGGGTGAGACAGCGCGCGCGCACACACACACACACACACACACACACACACACACACATCCGGCAAGCATCAGCTTCCCCATACGGAAAAAGAATCCACTCTCTATAATACAGGGTTGCTGTGTGCCTAGAGATGGGACGGGCACTCCAGACTCCCACCCAGAGCCTGGCCCCTGTGGAGCCCAAAAATCTCATATGCACACATCCCCAGAAGTCCCACAGATGGTGGTCTAGCCCTGGACAATGGGACCTACGGCTGTTATAACCTTCTTAGAAATATATCCTTCTCTCAGAAAGAAAAGGGCAAGAGAGCCGTTGGTTCCATCTCACCGCCATGTTTTAGGTGCTGTTGTGAGAGAGTGTGATGCTTAGAACTATGGCAGCTATCTTGCATCCACAAGAAGAAAATGGGAAGCTCGATTATGGATTTACTTAGAGTTTGAGAAAGGTCGTTTGGTAGACACATGGGGCTCCAGATGGCGCTACACACTACGGAGCACTGGTGTGAGAGGTACTCTCCTGACCTCGGTGAGAACAGGGATCCTGGAGGCTCGGAAAGATGGCCCACTCAGTAAAGTGTTTGCTATGTAAGTGTGAGCACATTCAGATGCCCAGATGAATCAGTCAGCTGCAGGTTCAGCAGGAAACCAGGTCTCACAAAATAAGGAGGGCTGGAGAGATGGCTCAGTGGTTAAGATCACTGGCTGCTCTTCAGATGACCTGGGTTTGAGGGTTTGAGTCCTGGCCCCCACACGACACCATCTGTAATCATTTTCAGAAACTCTGACGCCCTCTCCTGGCCTCTGTGGTCAATGCAGTGCATGCACATGCTACACGGACACACGTGCAGATAAAATACCCAAACAAGGTGGGAAAAGAGGAAGACACCCAATGTCGACCGCTGTCCTCTGCACACGCGCGCGAGCACACAAGCACACACACACACACACACACACACACACACACACACACACACACAAAAGCAGTTCTGGGTTTAGCCAGAGTTTAATCCCAGCTTCACTAACTGCTCACTGTGTAATGTTAGGCAGATTATTTAACCTCCCTGTGCCTTAGTTTCCTTCTCTACAAAACATGAATACTATCTATGAGTGCTAAATAATTTAGTAGGCATGAACACACTTAGCATAGCCCTTGGCATATACCATGCACTCTGTTAGCCAGCACAGTCAGAGGATGTGGGGTAATGAAGGAGCGGGGAACGCCTGGAGAGGCGGAGGGTGGGGTAGGATACTGGGCCCAGGCAGCAGGAGCTGAACAGGAGCAGTGAGCCTGCCCCTGGCCTTGGCAACACCAGCTCTGTGCTGACTCGATCCTGTGAGCCCTGCCAAGGCTGCCACTGGCTCCAGCCTGCCGCTGGCAGGCCAGCAAGAGCCTGTGACGCAGCCCTAGGGCCCCACCGCCCCATGAGCAACCACGGGTGGGCACTCAGGGCCTTGCCCTGCCTGCTCACTGGCTCCCTGACTGGTGGCTTTCTCTTGGGTGGGAAAGGGAGGCCTCTCCAGCCCCCAGGGCATGTGGAAGCAATCCCAGCTGGCAGCTTCCAATGCCGAGGCAGACACAGTTGCCCTGTGGTGTGGCATAGAACCAGGTCCTCCGTGACTGGCCACAGGAAGCTTAACTCTTCCCATGCTGTACTCCAACAAGGCTCAACGTCCCTGCTCCTGTCCATGGGGAAACTGAGGCAGAAACAAGCTCCCATCTCTGGGATCATTTCCTGAGCAGAAGCTTGTCAGCACTGACCCTTCCTCTCCCAAACCTTAGCCAGTCTCACCTTCCTACTCACCTGTGCATCCACTCCCATGGATAGATGGGCAGGTGGGCAGATGCATGAATGGGTGTGGGAGAGTGAACTGATGGACAGAGAGGTGGGGGGGTGAATAAATAGGTAGGCAGATGTGTGGGTGGATGGAGGAACAGGTGGATAGGTGGATGGATGGATGGATGGATGGATGGATGGATGGATGGATAAGTGGGTAGAAGGATGGATGGATGGATAAGTGAGTGGATGGATGGATGGATAGATTATGAATTGATGGGTAGGTGAATAGGTGAATTGATGAGTGGGTGGGGTTAGTAGATGGATGGATAAGTAGGTAGGTAGGTGGATACCTTGTAGGGACAGATAGACAAAAGGCAAAGATGGCTTGCTGAATGGTTGGGCAGGCAAGCTTCAGATAAAGCTAAGGACTGCCTGGGATATTTATTCTTTTCCAGATGACTCGGATTTTTGGTAGATGATGGCTCCTGTCAAAGAATTCTACCCCTAAAATCTCTCACTGCCTCCCCGGTGATGGGATATGGGGTTGACAGCACAGCAGGTGGTGTGGTGTGGCCTGCACAGGGGACAATCCATGCTGGCCACATGCCAAGCCGTTTCCTCTGAGCCCCACCCAAAGCTCCACCACACCCAATGACCTCTATGTTACCAGAGGGAATCTGGGGCCCAGAGAGGTGAGATGCTCGCTGGAGGTCACCCAGCCACATGGGGCAGATCCAGGGTTTCCAGCCAGCATCTCCCGCCCCATTCTTACCCTCTTAGCCACAGCCCATGTCCTGCTGGCCAGGCTCCATCACCCCTGCTCCAGCACTGGACCGTGGCCCACTCTGTTCATCCTTAGTTCCCACTTCAATTTCCTGAAATGAACCACTTTCTGAGCTCAGGTAAATTAGTTACAGTGCTCATAGCCACCTCCAAGGAAGATGGCTCTGGAGATGGTAGGGAAGCCATGGTGACTAAACACAGTCCTTTCCCATGGACTCTGCCCTCTAGTGACAGAATGCTGGTTGTGAGGGACCAGACCCAGTGTGGCTTCCTGCATCACACTGTGAGACAGTGATCACACAGGAGATACAGCAGGTGGCTCAACAGCACCAGGAAACAGCTGCCAGAGGCAAGAGCACCTTCAAAGCGCCACAGGAGACCCCGTGACAAGAAAAGGGACGCTCCTCCCGCCAGCCATGTGGGACCAACAGCCATCCACTTAGCCTGGCTCACACAGCCTTAGAGAACCTCAGCAGGGCCTCCCTGACTCTCAAGCTCCACCCCAGAGAATCCGAGAGGACCAAACTGACAGTACAGAAGGTTTCTATCACACAGCAGGATGCATCCTAAGGGCAGGGCCTCTGCTTGGCCACGGGGGTCAGCATGGCTGGCAATGCATCAGGCAACACTCAAGGAGGGCCTTCCCCAGAACTGCACCCAGCAAACAGTAGGTGCTCAGTAACCCTCTGAAGCGTGAATGAAGGGAACAGGGCTCTGGATCCTGCCCCAGGCTCAGCATTCAGGAAACCAGGGAGCCGGGCGCAAACTAACCAAGAGAAGCTGTGAACTCCCAACGGGAGCACAAGCGGCCAACAAGCGGAGCCTCAGGCAGAGCCCAAATAGAAAAAGCACTCAGCTGCCAAGCAGACCGCGGGTGCTTAAAATGAGCCTGGCTCCAGGAACCCTCCTGTGTGCTCTCGACTTCCTCTCCTGCCTTCCCCACGCCCACCACGTCCCGCCTCAGTCATTCCCAGCATCTGGCATGTGGCCCTCCCCCCAGGAACCCCACAATACTTCCTTCCCCATGGCCTCAGAGATGTGCCACATGCCTCGCTAGCTAGCTAGGGAGAAAGTACCTCCACCCCAAATACCCTGGGAGTGATGGCAGTGGGCCCAAGACATCCTTTTGAGGTGTGAGAAAACTCTGGGGCAGAGCAGAGATGGTAGCCACCCACCAGGGGAACCTGTATGCCATGGAGTGTGCTGTGAAATGTCCCTAGATAAGCTACATGGCCTATTGGTTTTACCACAGTTCAGACCGGGGTCTGAGGACTCCCGCTGAAGCTCAGTGCTTGCCTAACACCCGTGAAGCCCTGAGTTGCATCCTAACCCTGTATAAGCCAAGTGTAGTGGTGCCCGTCACACCAGCACTCAGGAGGTAAAGGCAGAAAGATCAGAAGTTCAAGGACAGCCCAGGTTACACAGTGAGGCCTTGTCTCAGAAGCCAAGCTCTGGGACAGAACTGGGTTGTACAGGGTTTGTCCAGCAGACACAGGGCCCTGGGTTCAATCTCCAGCACGGATGTGGCTTGTTCTCCCTATCACATCAAGGCAAGAACTGCTCTTGGCACAATAACCAGGAGAAAACAAGAAAAGACCGGCAAAAGCACCTGAAAATTTAAAGTGCAACTTCACACACATACACGAATTTCTGCCCTCAGGGACCAAGCAGTGAGGAGGAGGACACAGGTGGCAAAGAACTCACGGGAGTCTGGGGGATCTGTGGTGGGGCGGCCCCAGGGGGCACCAGGCAAGCGGGGAGGGGGGAGTAGTGAGAAGAGAAATAAACAAGTGGGCAAGTCCCAACTCGGGAGCTGGACCCTCATGGGAGGCACGTTTAATTGGGCCATGCTTCCTGCTTTTCCCGGTCTCACTAACGTAAAGATGCAGAAACTGCGGTGCAGCTTCCAAACTGAACCCCAGCAGATGACAGCATGGCTGCTGGGTGGGAACCAGACACCAGCATCCTGGTAGGGTTCTCCTGGGAATCTTCAGAGGCTGTGATGGATAGCGAAACCCGTTTGGAGGGCCTGGAGGCTGGGTAGGCTTTCTTCTGGCTGCACACAGCCAAGGGTCCCCAAGTACCCTTCAGGGCACCAAGCTTCTTGCACAGGGGTGTCCCAGAGGTCCTGGAGCAGGGCAGGGTCTGGGGTAGGAGACGGCAGGGTGTCGTCCCAAGAGCGTCACTTGGATGCTGGGGCACAGAAATGGCAATGGCGGCAGGGGCCCTCCAGTCACCATGAGGGGGTGGGAAATGTGGTGGCCACCTTTCTTTTCTCAAGTAAGAGACTTGCTCAGCCCACGCCTCTACAGACCCTGAGTGGCCCCAAGCCAGGGTGGTTTATACCTCTCCCATCCTCCCCAGCCTGGCGGAGCTGGTCCAGGGCAATGCTGTGGGATAGAGGCTGGGAAGGTGGTTGTCAGAAGTTCCAGCCTCTCTACCCACAGGCAGAAAGATACCAGCTCCAAGAGGGGCTGGCAAGGCTCTGGCTCCTTGCCCAGTAGAGGCTATGCCAGGGGTGCTCCATGCGGTACCCCACCTTGCCTGGGAGCTGGGCTAAGGAGACAGCTGCTGTTTGCAGCCTTGCCTTATCTAGGGGGCCTTGACAGGGTAGACAGCAAGACACACCAAGGTGGGTCTCCGTGGACCTTAGAGCTGGGCAACAGGGAGGCCCCGGGCTTGGGAGCCTATTGCCTTGTTCATCCTGGGACACGACTTACCATGTTCCTGCCACATGTCTGTATGCGTGTGAGCTGTAAATCCGTTTCTTTATATGTGAGAGGTGTATGTGCGTGCATGTTGGTGTGTAGGAGCATATATGGAGTGGAGGTATAGGTCTAAGAAGACTGTGTGCAACCACGGATAGCGGAGGCATATGAAGGGTGGGGGGGGCACGTGCTTGAGCGTGAGCATGTGTGTGTGTGTGTGTGTGTGTGTGTGTGTGTGTGTGTATCGTTCTGGAGCAGCTGACCTCCCCAGTAAGCCAGCTGCACAGTGGGCTCCTCCCACAGCACAGGCCACCCCGCCCCACCAGCAAAGAGGGACAGCTGCAGATGGTGACCTGTGACCAGAAGGCCACTTCCCTGGCCTCCCAGCCTTTGGGCGGGCCGGGCCACTTGACCCAGAGGCTGGCTCCAGGATTTTATAGCTGGGGGCCTGGTTTTCCCAGCCACAGGCGTCTTAGAGAGGGGACGGCCCAAATGCCACAAAGGCTTGGCTGTTCTCCCATGAGCCTTGCTGGATGGGGGAGGGGATTCTGGGGGAGCAGGAGGGTGGGGGCAGGGTGTGAGGAAGCTGGAGAAAGTGGGGAACAGGAGGATGATTCTGGAAAGTTCCTGAGACAAGGAGGGGTAGGGAGGAAGCAGTAGGGGGATAGAGAGACAGACACCCGGATTCACACCAGGAGGGGCAGAGAGATGAGGGAAGTAGGCATGGGGGCGGTGGGGAGAGGAGGGGGGACCAGTCCAGCAAGACAGAGACAAAGAGGCCCAGCCTGGAGAAGGTCCTAGCAGGCCTCCATGTGTGTGGCAGGGGCTGAAGTTCATACAGGGAGGGAAGAGGTGGATTGACGACCAAAGTCATTGAAAAATTTTTGGCGCAGCTGCCTGAGGCTTCTGGCCGCGGGCCCGGCTCTGAGCTGAACTTAAACAAACCCCACCACAGCCATCTGCTTGATTTTAAAATAAATCAAACAGTCTGTGCGCGGCGCTGATCGGGTTTCCATCTGCGCGGCCGCCACTCGCCGGCCTGGAGCTGCGCTTGCCTCTCCCAGCCAAGGCTCCTGGCAACATGTGGCCGGTGATTCCTCCAGGAGGGGACACGGACCCCCGCCAGCCCCGTGGCTCCAACTGAAACCCAGCACTATTTTTACAGCCACCTACCACAGAGGCGACCAGAGCGGGCCATGCCACTGTGGCTTCTGGTTGGGGGAGAAAGCAGGGGATTCCCCTCCTGCCCAGGAGACTTTGGTGCTTGGAGGTTGAGCCTTCCCCATCAGCTGTGAAGCCACAGGCCGCCAGGTTGGGCAGCTGCAGCCTGGGCAGCTGCAGTCTGCTGGGTTGGGGACGAAACGATGGAGGACACACCTGAAATATCTAAACACAGCTCTTGTCGCAGGCTGGGTCACCCTGGAAAATGTTGATTCCTACCCTCTCCATAAAGTTCTTGTCACCCACAGGACCAGGAAACCAGGCCAGGAACAGAAAAATACATCTCACAGCCTTGGGCAAGCCATCTGCAAAATGGGTACACGTGTGGACACCGGCCCATGTCCGGCAGAGGCAGGAACCCAGGTGTAAAATGCTTGGAAGAAAAGAAACAGCCACAGGAGCCAGGTCCAGTGAGCAAACATGGAGAATGTAAGGATCACTCATGGACCATAAGCCACTAGCAGACCTATAGTCAGAATCGGCGGAAGCAGGGCCAGGGAGTGTGGGCATGACCTCAGGAGAGGGGACTGGACAGTGGGACAGGCCACAATCTGAAGATATGAGTCTGCCTGAGCCCCAAATCTACCCAAATTATTTCAACTCAACCAAAGTTTCAGAAAATGCTTATTAAGCTGGGTAGTGGTAGCATACACCCTTAATCCCAGCACTCGGGAGGCAGAGGCAGGTGAATCTCCTTGGGTTCAAGGCCAGCCTGGTCTACAAAGTGAGTTCCAGGACTATTACATATAAAAGCCTGTCTGGAAAAGCCAAAAAAAAAAAAAAAAAAAACAAAACCCACACACTTTTTTTTTTTTAAAGATATGGTCTCATGTAGTTTAGGCTGGCTTTAAACTTACTACACAGCCAAGGGTGACCTTGAAACCCTGAACCTCCTGTGCTACTACACCAGCTTCTGGGGTGCAGAGGATGGAACCAGGGCTTCATGCATGCTAGCCTGCGCTGCTCTGCTAGCCTTTATCGCCAATGGCCTTTTTAAAGTCCTCACAGGACTTCAGGGTACGAAGGAGAATACAGACTTTCACTGGTTGTTATAAAAACAGAGAGAGGTGCCAACCAGGAGCCGAAAGCTGGAGAGGTGCGAGGATGGTACAAGGACCACAGGCTATGATGGAGCAGGAAGCTGCAGGGGACCCAGAAGGGCAGAGCACTGCACAGAGAAAAGGATCCCAAACCTGAGCTTGCGTGAGGAGCCACTGATTCCCACGTGAGCCCACGAAACTGTCAACAAAGGAACAATGCAGGTCTCAGGAGGGTGGCACCTGTGCTGGGCCACGGGGGACTCTCACACTAGCCTTCAGAGGAGTCTTGGGGATTTGGGGGGCTTTTGTCTATGGCCTCTCCTGCATCTGTTCCCCTTATCAGCCACTCTGGCCCTATCACTCAGAGTCTGCAGTAGCCATGGAAATGACACTCATCAGACACAGAAAAAGCCTGGAGATGCCTTTGGGGAGGGGCCCCCAGGCCACCTTACCCAATGCTGACGTAACGAGCCTGATGCCCACCAGTGAGCCAGGGAAGGTGTATGTGGCTCTTGGTGCAGCTTTCCCCACTCCAGCAGAATTGTCTCAAGGCCCATACAGGGTCCTGGGGAGAGATACATGGGCACAAAGGCAGCCCAATCTTGCATAGATACCTGACTTGCACACAGGGCAGGTCTAGAGGCCGAGTTCACAGGGGTGACCAGTACCTTCTCTCATACGTGTGCATGTACCGTGGGCAGGCCAAGCTCACCCCAGACCTGAGATCTTGGCCGGATTCACAGGACTGGGGAGACAAGGATCTCCCGGCTTGGCCTTTCTTGCATAACCCGGGACCACCAGCTGAGGAATGCAGACTGAGGATTTCATGTGGCCCCCAATCTTCTTTGTGCTCTTCAGTTCCCAAAGGTCACCTAGAAATAAGAGGGTGTGGGCCCCCCTCTACCCTCACCCCACCACGTACAGATAGATTAGTCAAGTGCTGATCAAGCTGTGTAAGAGCTTTGGTCCCTCTGCTCAGGGACCCTGAGGCAGAAGAGTCCCATCAGCTACTGCACTTATCCCAGGACCACAAGGGGGACCCAGCGGCAGAACCATGCTGTCACCCCTGGACTCCCATCACCCTCCTCTCCCCTCCTACACAGGCCGCTCTACTCAATTCCCAAAGGCCAGGAAAGGGTGTGCAAAGCCTTTGCACAGCTAGGGGAGCTGAGAGCAAACTGGGTGGACACTGGGGCTCCCTGGGCAGGCTGGGGTTCCAGGGTATTAGTCCTTACAGGCCCTAGAAGCCACAGCTCGTCAGAGGCGCCTCCACGTCAGCTGTGTGCCCATGGAAAGGGATTGCTACCTCTCTGTGCCCCAGTTTCTTATGGAAATAGGAAAAGAAACCTCCAGGGTTGGAGGGGAGCTTGCAGGGGCTCAGGTGTCCAACACTCAGAAGGCTAATTAGCCTGTACGTATTGACTGTCTAATGAACAACGTTCCACCTTTTCGCTTCGGTAAATGCTTTGATCAGCTTCATCTATAACCACACAAATGCTGAAGGCAGGGACCAGCTTCATCAGGGCAGAGCGCCTATCAGGATGGGGCTACATGGAAGGGGGAGGAGGGGGAGGAGGAAGACAAGAAGGAAGAGGAGGAGGGAGGGGGAGAAAGAGGTGGCAGAAGGAGGAGAAGGAGGGCTGCAGCCCTGGATGTCTAGGTGATGTCTGGGGACCGGCAGGGACTTCCAGGGACCACAGTCTGTAGTGGTTTCTCCACTGTTCCTGGCTAGCCCTCCGGCTTACAGACTTAACTCCTGTGCATCCTCAAGGCAAAGATTTCCACAGCAACGCTAAACCAGGAGACTCTAGGCAGGCCAAGCCCCAGGGACCAAGGGGCTGAGCCACCCCATGTCTGAGTCACAGCCAGCAGCCTGCTCTTGTTCTCCAACAGAACTGACAGGATGGGTAACAGGGGTGGGGAGAGGGGAGAGAGAGGGGTGGAGAGTGTCCGGAGCCAACTCAGCATGAACCCTCAGTGATAACAGCCCTGGGAATGCCTGCTCCAGGAGGACAGGAGCAGAGTGAGGCGCCGAACAGGTGTTTGTTGTATGAATAAAAAACAGTTCGTCTTTGTATCTGAGTGGCCCTCCTGCAACCCTGAAGGGTGGAGACTGTTTTGTAACCATTTTACAGTTGACAGCTACAAGACATGGAGCAGGAGGTCTGAGACACCGTGTCTTGACCAAGGACGTGGTGTTTCATTGCGAGGCCTGACCCCTGGGACGGCAGAACTGAAATAACAACCACCGGCTTGCTGAACAACCCATTCCTGTAGTCTGTTTGCCTGCAGCAGGGGCCACTGTGGTTTCTGCACTACCATCAAGGCTCCTGCACTACCATCAAGGCTTTCCTCTGTGGCATTTTTCTAGGCCTAGGCCTCTACCCATCCCCTTCCCCTGGGGTGCAAGGAGGGGAGGGTGGAAAGAAAAGGAGATAATAGGGAGGGCAGGGGAGGAAGGAAAAGGGGAGAGGAGAAAAGAGAGGGAAGGAAGGGAGAGGAGGAGAGAGAAAAGAGAGGGGGAAGAGGAAAGCAGGAATGGAGGAGAGAAAAAGGGGAGAAAAAGAAAAGAGAGGAGGGCAAAAGAAAGGGGATGGAAGGAAGGAAAGGGAAGGAGGCAGGACCCGTGAACAGGGACCACAAACAGTGTCTTGTGACAGATGCATTCTGGAGAAGAGCAGAGAGCAGTCCCCAACGTGGCTGCGCCTACCTAGCCCACTCCTGGAGCCATGGGGATAGTGGGCTCAGCCATGGCTCCGCAGGGCTCCAAGCCACTCTCTTGGCTTGGGACGGCAGCCCCAGACTTTGTCTTAACTCAAGGACATCTGCAAAGATAGCATTTCCGCTTAAGAATAGCTCATAGGTTCCAGGGAGGCCTGACTGGAGACATGTCATCCATCCTGACCGGCTTCTCCAGCTGGCACCTGAGCAGTGAACAGCACCCTGGGTACAGAGAGAGGAAGGCAGAGGCTCTTTCAAGGCCCCGGGCTTCCCATCTCTCACTCCCCCACTGGCTCTGTAGACCCCACACAGACAGGCTTATTATGGGATATCAGGTACCTAGCAGCTCACCAGTGTGCGCTCTCAGCCTGGCAGGAAATTGTTGTGTTCAGTTCCCCCCCATTTGACACCGGCCCAGCCATCCCATGCCTGTAAGACAAGCTACCGAGGTCTCTGCCTGTCCTGGCAGCGTCCCCAAACCCTCTGCCCCAGTGAGAACCTGCTTGAGGCCTGGCTGTATGCTCTCCAGGGCCGTGGGCTCCTCCGCACACCCAGCCTCGGAAGGCATAGGTGCTTAGTGATCTAAGGAAGGCATAAATGACACTGGTCACTTGGGGTAAGTGCACAGTCACAATCAGGGTCGGTGACAAGGTGTAAACGTGCCCCGCAAATGTCACCGACGGGCACAGCAACGTCCTCTGTACAGACATCCAGGATAACGGCCACACGTCCAACAACACAGCGCGAGGCAGATGATCCACACTGGCATGCAAATCTGTACGGCGCCACACCCCCTCACTCATGGATGTGACAGGCGCTACAGATGGCCACTCCTTCAGACTTGATTTCTGGGCACGGAAGCCTGACGGGCCTTTCTCCTCAGCTTACATCTGGTGTCATCTCGGCCCCCTATGCCTGTCTTCCTCACATGCTGTGCCATGCCTTCCTGTGTAAACCTGGTCAGCCTAGAGTGGGCCACCCACATGACTGGAAGGCCTGGCCACCACAGCCACACTCTGCAGCACCGGGTTAGAACATCAAATCCCAACTTGAGCAGGTGTGTGTGTGTGTGTATGTGTGTGTGTGTGTCACAATTCCACCCAGAGTGGCCTGTGTTTTGTGGGTATCATCCACAAAGCAGAAGCTGTGTGACTGAAACTGAGGACACACAGAGAAGCCACCAGCCCCTGTGCCCTTGAGACATTCCAGCCCAAATCACTTCCTGCTGGTGGAGCGAGTGACTGGGAACACACCGTGGCAGAGTCCAGTGATGACACAATAATAAATGTTCCTAGATTACACTAACCAGCAGAGCTAACCTGGGGCCCACGGAACCACCTCAGGAGGAGCCTGGGGTCTAGAGAGGCAAAGCAACTTCTCTGGGATCACACAGCCTGCCCCAGGGTTCAGCCAAAACAAGACTCCGCATGGTTTCTCTCCTGTTCCTGTCACCCACAGACATCAGACTCCGGCCTGCTTCCTCAGCCCCTGAGTGCAGACTCACACTCGGGACCTTCTAGCCTTAAGTCCCAGACTGGGGCTACACTATGGCTCCTCCTTGTTCTCAGGCATCCAAGCGCACAGGCTGAATGGCTACCAGGTTCTCTGGCTCTCCAGCCTGCGGATGGTCCTTGTGGACTATCATGCCAGCCCAACCATAAATCCCTGTTATAATTTTACACTGACCGCCCCTCTAGAGAAACCAAATAGAAACTGCTCATCTCAAAGTCCTCTTTTACTGTAGCCTTGAGACTGGCAGTTTGGCGCCACCCTCTGTGGCCACAGCTTGGGGACACTGGTCATTTTCTGGGCTTAGTGCCTAATCAGTGGTGGGCCAGGCTTTCCCAGCAGACCCTGAGACGTAGCTGCCTCCCGTTGCCTGGACAGACACTCATGGCTGACGGCTGGGCCTTTGCCTCCCATCCTGGAGATCACACACAGTGGCTAAGCCTCGGGTCTAGGGTTACAGTAGGTGGGCCGAGCAGCTGTGGGGACATGCCCTGCCTTGTATGACATGTGGGCCAGCCAGGTGCTCCAGGCGCTGCTAAAACCGTTTCTGGAACTCCACACCACTGCAGAGGGCTCGGGTCTAATGTGGAACAGAAGGCGGCAGGGAGAAGAGAGAGGCAGAGGGCAGAGCCACACACCAGCCAGGGAGGGGAAGATGGGGAAAGAGGCAGAGCAGACTCCAAATCTCTTCCACACGGTAGCCATCGGAGTGGTGGTGAGCAATGTCCCTGTAGCTAAGGGCGATGATTCTACGCAGGTCCCACGGCTGCCTTGAGCAACTGTGACTCCCTCGTGTGCCTTGGTTCCTTAATCTGCAAAATGGGGCTGTGGCCAGATGGCATACGGTTCAAGCCCACGGCGCGCTGCTCTCTGACCTCCACTGCCGCTGATACTCAGTGAACTTGACCTGAGTCTACAGAAGGAGTGCACACCGAAAGCCAGTCCTCACTGAGAAAAAACCTCCATCCTTTAAAGGATTGCTGAGCAGAGAAATGGCTCAGCAGATAAAGGTGCTTGCCTTCAAGTCTGACAATTGAGTTTGATCTCTGGGACCCCCGTGGTGAAGGAGAAGTGACTCTCATGAACTCTATTCGGACCTCTATACATGCACCTTGAAATAAACAAATAAAATATAATATAAATTAGTATCAAAAAGTTCATAGAGCTAAAAAAAAAAACGGGGGGGGGAGGAACAGGGGCCCCAAGACTGTGCCTCACACTGAGGTCATTAAATGATTGAGATCATTTAAAAAGAAATGTGGGGGTGGAGACAAGGACACAGAGGAGTTTGCAGAGACAGCAGCAGGAAGGCAGGGTTGCACACTGCTGTGCCCTAAAGATCCGTGCAGTCTGAGGGTCCTGGTGACACGGGAGACACCACTGAGTCCCCGAGGCATGGTGACACCAGGAGACCCACAGTGCCTGGCAGCCTTGGGGACCTCATGATGACAAAGTGACCAGGGCCATGGGAGGGTGAGACACAGACATGTGGAATGGTCCTTTTCCCATCCAGAACACTTAGGGCAGGATAGAAGGGACACCATCTCACGAGACTGCTATGAAGCCAGCAGCCCTTCAATGCCACCCACGCCATACGACAGCTTTAGCCTGGCCACCTTGAGCCTCCCTCAACACTCATTAACCCCCTCCTGTAGCTCCCTGAGTGAGGCATCAGACAAGAACCAGGTCAGGGAGCCCAGCCAGCTTCCCTGTGGTGACACCACAGCACTGTCCTGCATGCCTGGACCCGACACAGGTGTCTGTGGGCAACACCTCAGACCAGCCTCCTCCACGAGCTGCCCATCACAGGCGCACACGGCACACACAGGGTGACTTTGGGAGGTAATCAAATGGCCGAGGGAACAGCCTGGAGAAGCAAGCAGAACAGGTGTATGCCACTTCTCACATTTTAGGGACTGTGTACAGAGCTGTCCCCACTGGATGAGCAGGCCTGGGTTCAGTCTAGAGCTTGGGAACCCTCCCTCAAGCCACTCACGAGGGGACACACAGTGGGGACGAGGCTCGGTGAAGAGGCATTCCACAGCTAGAGCCAGTCCCAGCCAGACTGCCAGGCCACATTCATCTGGCCATGTCACTGCCCTCACAGGAAGCACGTACCCCGCCTCAGCAGGGTGTTGCCAAGGGACTGAGTGACAGGGCAGGAGGGCTGAGTGCCACAGGCCCATGGGCCCGAAGACCTCAGGCTTCCAACTGGTGTGCACCCCCTGGAAATACCAGTCCTTCTGACAGAGAGGAGCAGAAGAGAGTCCTTGTGGAGACCGCACCTCATCTTCTGCCTCTCACTCGGGGGAGGGAGAACACCAGCCTGCCCCCATCTTAGAGCATGCCAAGAGCACGGACAGTGAACACGTCACAGTGAAGCCAGCCTGCCGTAGCTACCGGAGCCAAGAACCACTTGCCGCAGGCTGTAAACAGTATGTGCTCGTGGCTCAGAGGCCCACTCGGGCTGGGAACGTGTGCTCTGCCTACCCCGGAGGGGGTTTGGCAGACGCAGGGTGGCGGTGTGAGCACTTGTCTTGGCAGCCTGCAGCTTCTCCTTTTTCAAGGAGGAACCAGGAGTCTGTGAGCAGAAGGACAGGGTAGCTGCTGCTGGGAGAAGGGCGGGAGAGGTGGAAGCCCCCTCTCCAGGCCCACGCTTGACCAAAGGAAGTGGAGCTTTTTTTAGCATCCTGACCCGACCCAGGCTTCCAACTGCACCCAAGATGAGCTGGGGACCTGGGGAAGGGTGCCAGGCTCAATAAGGCCCCATTCAGTGAAGGCAAGAAGCCTCCTTCTACCTACCCTCTGGTTTATGTCTGGCCCCACCCTGCCAACCACAGGCATCTCAGGAGGTGAAAACAGCTATAAAAACCCCAGTGAAAATTGTCAGGCTGTGTTCCCACCACACATCTCCTCGCTCAGTCTCCCCACTACACCTTTGGCTGCCTTGGAACCTTTGGATGCACCGTCTCTGCCACCTGGAATGTTTCTCCCTCCCGACTCCTTGGTCTGCTCACATCCCTGTCATTGTTCATAGCAGGGGTTGACGGACCCTCTATCAGGATGTCCCCCACAGAGACCTTTTCCTGTGTTCCCAGTGCTGCCTTGCCCTCCTTCTGAGCCCACACCCAGGTGACAGGCTGTGTCATGTGTGCGACCTTGCCCCTCACATCTGCCTGCCCCTCCCGAGGCTTGCCTTTGCTCAGCAGCTGTTTCCACTGGATAAGGACTTGTTAAACAAATGAATGAGTGATCGAGATGATCGCACCACCAGAGAAGGGTCCCGAGGCTCCCGTCACGTTTCCCAGCCTTGACTCCGGCTCCTGGAGCTCCCTGCAGCTCCAGGAGGGATACCAAGGAGAAACGAAGAACCTAGACTGCGATCGTGGAGCCCAAGCACACTCATCCATGCTGTTCCACCTGCACTCTAGCCAGTCTGGGCTTCAGCTCTCTCATTTGTATACACAACAATATTCTGGGCTTCATGGACCCCACACAGGAAAAAGTGTTGGGCACATGCCCAACAAGCACGATTTATGATGAAGTAAGACATCTTTCCAGAATATTCTGAGGGACCTAGGGTTATCTCCCAGAGTGTTCTTGCCAGGGGACGGGGCAGGGCGGACTTCAAACGTCTGGATTACAAAACTCTAGATCCACGGGGCTCCCAATCCCAGGCCCCACCAGATGCTCTGCAGGAACAAGCGTGTGTCACAGGCCGGCTGTGGCTGGCTGTGACTGCCTGCAGCTGGCTGGGTATGCCCTCAGGCAGGCCTGAGCAGCATCACAGGAGAGCTGAAGCCACATGAACTGCCCCCACCAGCAGCTCAACCTGCTGAGTGGGAACACTCAGCGCACCCAGGGAAATCAGCGGCTCACTGCAGCCCCCTTAAAGGGCAGCACAAGGCTTGTCCTCCAGGGTGGAGCTGTCAGGCCAGGTCCTTAACCACAGAGAGGCCACCTGATATCCCAGGCTGCAGAGAGCAGAAAGTCAGGAGCAGCGTGTGCTGGTTGTGTGTAGGTGAGGCCTCGAGAAAGCAGGACTCATCCAGGATAGCCTGGCACATCCTGGGAGGGTCCACAGAAGTGGCCTATGATGCAGTAAGCCTACCCCCAAACAGACAGACAGACAGACAGACACACACACACACACACACACACACACACACACACACAGAACACATGAATGCAGGAACCTGTCCCTGAAAACAGTCACATACCTGTCAGGGGCTGGCTGTCCATCAGGATTTAGCAGGGAGAGACCCACACTCACAGGGGGTAGAAGACGCCAGGCATAAGGGCGATGCCATACCTGATTCACCCACACAGGAAGTCCAGAGCCAGGGCACACACGGGATGGCCACCAGCGGTGGGCGCTACACAGCTCTGTGGACATATGACTGATGCTATTTGCTTTTGGTCTTATTTGGGGTGCTGGTGATGAACCCAGAACCTCACTGTGCCTCAGACACACCTCCCACTCAATTGGTGCGAACCTCATCCCAGAGCTTCAATGGAAACCTTTCCCATCCTGAGAAGACCTGGAGTGTTTCATTCACAAGTAGGTTTCCAGGTCCCTATATTCTTTCTTCTCTGTGTCCCTTAACTCAGAGCCTTGTCACTGAGGTCCGGAAGCCCACCAGCTGCTCACAGGACTGGGGACTATGGCAGGAGAGAGCCACCTGGGTCACCTCATCTCGGTTCTGACAGTTTTCCCATGGCACCCTGCCAGTCCTCAGTCTGGACTCCGACAGCTCCTGCCACAGCCTTGGGCCATGCCCATAACAACCACCGCTGACCCTTTGAAGCATGTGGACTGCCCAGTAGGAACTCCTTTGGGTAGAATACCCAAGCAAGAGTCAGGCCTGAGGCCTCCACCCAGGGCCAGCAGAACAGGGCAGAGGGCAGTCGGATATGGACAGCAAGACTCTCAGCTAGGTGAGAATTTGGGGCTCACAGGCTTCCTGAGCAGCCTCCCAAGAGAGACAGACCCTGTGACAGATGGGCCGGAGACAGGACAGGGCTTTTGGGGTTTCCTTATAGGCTTGGGGTGCAGCCAGGAGTTCGAGGGCAGAAGAGCCCTAGCCTTGGCCTCCTGTTAGCCGAGCCTTGTTCTACTGTGGGCCCCAGAGCCCAGTGTCTAGACTGGGATGTGCCTGGCAAGAAAGTGAAGGGCTCTGAGCTTAACTTGCCAGGCTCCTACTGCCGGCTCCAGTGCTGGCAAAGATGGACATCTATGCCCCAGCTTGGCCTGCGGGACCTGGGGTTTCTTTAGAGAGGGGAGGACAATTTCATTTACAGGTTCTGGGTATCCAAGGTCACCCCTAAATGCTGGTGACCCTACCATTATGAAAGGGTCCATGTTCTCCTTAACTGGCCAAGATCCCTGCTCATCCTCATACCTCCACCCACCATAGCTCTGTGCCCAGCTTGGCTCCCCAGCAGTGAGGCAGCTGCTTTCTGGCCTTGGGGACAGGCCCCTGGGAACAGTGCCACCCCTGGGTAAAGAGCTGGGCAAGGCCTCATGGAGGACGCTGTGAAGAAAAGCAGAGGTCTCTGACACAGGGAGTGATCACAGCGTGGGGACAAAAGAGAGAGGTTCTGTGTCAGGTAAGGAACAGTCAGCACCAGCCCCTCCCCACCCATGAAAAGACCCAGGTCCCCAAACAGCCCTGGCAAAGCAGCACCTCACACAACAGGAGACGGAGCCACCCATGGCACCCACACAACACATCTGAGCTCGCTGTGGCTTTGTTCTCCCCACCAGCGTGATATTTGCCAGAAGTTCCCTTTTCAGAAGCTAAAAACAAAATTAAAAAGTCACTTTAAAAACTCTAACACCTGCAGATAGTAAGAAAAACATATCCTGGGAATTCTTTGACTTTGACTTTGGGACAGGGTCTCACTAAGTTACACAGGCTAGCCTTGCGCTCTCTCTGCAGCCCAGGCTGGCCTTGAACCTGTGATCCCCCTGCCTTGACCACCAGAGTAGCCAGAACGAGGCCGATTGCTAAGGACTTCTTCTCAGAACTCTGCCTTCCTCATCTAGAAACTTTACAACCTAGAGGCTCAGAAAAACAAAACCAAAACCAAACCTCCAAGGCATGTGGCCAGCCAGAGAGGCATTAACCCACATGGCAACAGATGTGTGGCTGATCACCTACCCTCTCCACCTCAGATCCATGTCCCATGTATCACATGCAGGAACTAATGTTTAGATCACAGGGTACATACAGGGCTGACCCTAGTGGGGTTATGGTGGTAAAGTATTAATCGGCAGACAACTGAGTCAGGCCTGGTAGTAGGTCTACAATCCCAGCACTCAGGAAGCTGAGGCAGCAGGATTACTACAAATGGAAGGCTATCCTGAGAACTTAGAAAGACCATAACTCATTGTAAAAAGAAAACGAAGGGCTAGGGCTGGGGCTGGGGCTTCCCTGCAGAGTGCCTGTCTAGCACACGGAAGCCAAGGGCTTCACCCCCAGTGCTGCCCGGAGCAAATTCAAGCCACAACAGGCACCTCTATACACACCTATAGTCCTAAAGGTCCCAGGTCAGAGATGACAGCTACACAGGACGGATGCAAAGGGACAACATTCATTTCTCTCTGGGTATACGAGTCCGCCAAAGGCCCTACCTACATCTGTTAAAATGTAAACAGGCGCCGAGAGACATGGAACCAGAGTAGCATGGCTGTGGGGGGGGGGGGGGGGGGGCCAGGACATAATGAGGACAGCAAATCCACCTGGAGAGATGGCCAGCGCTGGGGATCGATGGAGGCAACATGAATGCTCACTGCTTACTACTTTGCCACCTGACGTAGCTGGACCCGTTGAGGTCACATTACACAAATGTAATCACAGTCAAAATACTGAGGTTTCAACTGGGAGGTGCTGGCACATGCTTTTAATTCCAACACTAGGGAGGCAGAGGCAGGTGGCTCTCTGTGAGTTCAAGGCCAGCCGGGTCTACAGAATGAGTTCCAGCACAGCCAGAGCTACACAGTGAAACCCTGTCTCAAAAAAAAAAAAAAGGTGGGATACACCTTTCTCTCCACATGATCCTTTGTCAGCCAGCACTCGCCTGTAGCCCCCTGGCTAAACCACACTGTACCTGACCACACCAGGTCACCGCCCAGCACACATATTGAGACTTGAAAACCACTAAGTTCGGGCTCTGCCCCATTGTGACATGAGCAAGGGCAAACAACAGCTCTGATCAGTGTTCCGCCAAGATGGTGGGTATGGGCCACCACCAGGCCCGTAGATCAAGACCCTCAGACATCCAGCAAGACAGTGGCATTTGGGGTGCTGGAGGAGCCCTCGGGGACAAGACCCACGAGATGCCCCACGGAGATGTGAGACTGATGGCTTCTCAGGCAGTACCACGGCAGGGTTAAAGTGAGACCTGGTCCATTAGTAGGAGGCAGGCAGAGATGAGAATGACGGGGCTGTCTGGAGGAGCGGGTGAGGGAGAAGGTGGGATTGTCCTCAGACAGTGGGGGAGGGATGACAGAAGAGACAGGAAGGTGACAGCTCCTTGCTATTCTTATTTAGGAAGCAGAGAGCAGCGGTGCAGTAGGTGGCCCCGTCTTCAGGTGAGGAGTTAAGTGCTCTCCACCTGGCAGCCTGCCGTGGCCGCCCCTGGCTGCTGCGGGGACCGCTGTGGTAGGCAGTTGTCTAGGCCACCTGCCTGGCCACCTGCCTGCTGATGCCTTCTGCCTCTCCAAAGGGGTCTTCGGATCCCTTGAGCCCCCAAACACTCCCCAACTGGGGTTCTGGTGTCATCATGTAGCCTCTGAAGAGAATGTCCCACTTCAGGCCTTTCCGGAGGCAGAGCTCCCAAACTTAGCCTTCACCGAGAAACACAGGCAGAGGCGTAAACTCCGGTTCCCACCCAAGGCAGACTGATAGACGCAGAAGAGATGGGAGGGGGTGAGGGGAAGTCAGGGAGCACCCCTCCTTCCTGCAGCTCGCCAATCCTCTGGGGTCAAATAAACACAGCAGGCGCTCTGCTGTGTGTCCCTGGACAGGGATGTTCATGTTTCTAAGTGAACACGAAGCCTCCTGCCAGGCTTCTGGTCAAAGCTCCAGCCGTCCCTGCTCACTCCACACAGCCCTGCCATCGACAGAAGGACTGCTTGTCCCAGCCAGGCTCCACCCAATGAGGGAAGCCACAGGAGACAGCCCTGGATGCCGGCCCAGGCTACAGAGCGCAGGCCAGGAGTCACCCAACCAACAGGGGCACCGCCGTATCTGCAGAGGTCAGATGTCCGGAGCAAGTGGGTACCACTGGGGAGATTGCAGCAGGACCAAAGAAGACCCTGGAGAGCCACACAGCCATTAGCATCTGCCTGTCCATCCTGACAGGCAGGATCCAGGCCACTGCCTAAGTCCTATACATTAGATTCATCTGTGTTCTGCCTGTTCCCATTTCTCCTAAGAGATCATAGCTCCTGGTGAGCAGAGAGACTGCTGTCTTGTTGTCCAAGGCTTCTGAGCATGCTCATCCATTACCAGGCCTAGCCACAGCAGGTACAGAGATGTGGTGCCCATTGGTTTTACCTGGCAGGCACCTGGTCATCAAAGGGTCTATTTCCCCTCCAGCCAGGAGAACGGAGCCTCTCTCCCCGTGGAATAAGAACTCTGGGCCAGAAGCAGAAGCTGCCGCCAGCTCACAGAACAAGCTGCCACTAATAGCATCAAGAAACCGTCTGTACCACACAGAGGGACAGCCACTTGACACCATCTGACAGGCTGTGCCTCTCAATCAGCAGGCTGAGGCAAGGCCTCAGGCTGTGCACCACTAGGCTGCCCCATCCTCCGGAGTCCTCTCCCTCCAGAGCCTCAGAAACACCCTACATGCCCGGAGATTAGGGATCCTGTTTCAAGATGAAACTGAATTGAGACCCAGAAGTGGGGCTGGTCCTGGTGGCCTGGTGTGTAAAGTTTACAGAGGGCCTCAGAAAGGCTGGCACAGTAATGGCTACTACCACCTACCTCCCAAAGTGCAATCTGAAGAGCTACTTGGGTTGGGATTCCAGGCCCTAAACTGGGGTGACATCAGAAAGTTGAAAGCTGGGAGGGCTCCAGGAATAACAAACCTTCCCCAAGTTCATGAAGTACCCCATAGGCTGACCCCAGCACAGTTCTAGGCCCACTGTCTGTAACTGTCTTTCCATTTGTCTGGCTTTTCCACTAGGCTTTTTCTTGGGCCCAGACCCTGCTCTCCTGTATGTAGGAGATGCTCAATAAATGAACGGTTTGTCTGGAAACACAGAATCTAGATGGCTAGTCCAAGATCAAAAAGAGATAGCAGGGCTTATGGGGGGGTCCCAGAGGATCCCCACCCCCAGGACTGCCACTTCCAAGATCTGTGACACAATAGACACGTCCCAGCATGGTTGCGAGAAACCTTAGCCAAGCTGACCTTCAAATTCAGTTAAAAATGGATTTTGCTGATCCTAATAAAAGATCCATTTAGCTCCTGAATAAAGGAACAGATTCCTGGCGGCCCCGCCCCGTCTAAACATGCTCTACACGGGCTCTGGGGCTCCCTTGCAAGCCCAAGATACAGAAAGCTGAGCCGCCACCACTGTACTGAGGGGGTGGCGTCTGGCCAGGGTCCTGCTGCTCAGGGCTTCTTGGGCCTGGCCATCAGCAGCTGGGGGAGTGCAAGCTGTGTCCACCCACCAGGGAACAGCTCCAAGAAGCCTCTTCTGGAATCCAGAACTCTCTCCATGCTCCCTGTGGGCACAAGGAAACAGGCGCCAGCCACCTTCAGCCACGGCTCCTTTTCTCTCTGGAGTTTAAACAAGTCTGAGGCACTCACCACAGTGAGTCAAGCCACAGAAGCTCCCGAGCCTGTGAGCCCAGGGCCACAGGCCTCCTTGTCGATCCTTCAGGGGAGCCAGTGTTTACAAAACCCATGCAGGCCCCTCCCCAGGGCCCCCTAAATCCATACCAATACGGACATGCAGAGAGTAGAGGGCCTGCTGTTCCTGCCAGAGATGAGGTCACCCTGATATTGTTCTCTCTCTTTTCACTCGGTGATACTGGAGACAGAAGCCAGGGCCTCTTGCATATAGCTGAAGGCTACACTGAGGGATTCTAGGCAGGGGCTCTACCACTGAGCCATTCCTCAGCCTCCCTGTGGCAATTCACAGGAGCCCCAGCCCCAGCCGTCTTTTCATATTTTTCTTTTGAGACGGGGTCATGTCAAGTTGTTCAGGCCAACCATGAATTCACTCTTCAGCCCAGGTTAGCCTTGAACTCAGTCTAGCCCAGGGTAGCCTTGAACTTGCAATCCTCCTGCCTCAGCCTCCTGAGTAGCTATAGTGACAGATCTGAGCCACCCAAGTCCCTGAGCACCCTTCCAGAGACCATCTTCCTTTCCCAAATCTCTGAAATTCACCTGGCAGAGGGCCTGCCCTGCCCCAGATGATGGAGACCAGTTCTCCCTGCAGAGTAGTCAGTGTTTTGCCAGAAGCATAACTCTGTCAGCGGCCAGGCAGGTCCCTGGGGGGTATGTACAGGATTGGTATGATGGAGTCATCTAAATCTGAACCAGATTGCATCCAAAGGGACAGAACAAAAGGGGGGGGGGACACTAGCTACCAGCTGGGTGCAAAGGCACATATCTGTAATGCCACCACATGGGAGTTGGCAAAACCTCAGCAGGGTTCAAGGTCAGCCTGGGCTACAGTGCCAAGTCTCAAGTGCCATAGGGAGCTATACAGTGAGACCCTATAGTGAATTTGCTGCTAAAAGTTTAAAGGAGAGTAAAAGAGAAAGAGAAAGAGAGACTAGTAATGTCTAAGCCAGCTTTCCCCGGTTAGCTTTCTCCTGCTAGCCTTCCTGAGATGTGAGAGCTGGTGCTGAGCCCTGGAGATGCTTGAATCTCCAGCTTGAGCTCACGGGGTTCGTCTGGGCCACTGGGAGCTGCACAGCAGCGGACAAGCCCATTCACACCATGCACACTCAGCCTCCTGGCTTCTGCAAGGGCCTTCCTACCACATGCTCCACGGGCTGGTAAAGAAACAGAGTGAAGCATGCCAGCTTATGTGCTGTGTGCTTGACTTTAGACAAGTGACTTGGCTGCTCTGGGAATCCTTGAGGTCCCAGCTCACACTCCTCTCCCAGGCCACATTTCCTATAAGATTCTGGCCTGTTTGCTTCTCTCCTCTCCTTCCAACTGGCCTATTGCTGCCTCTCAGACCAAGTCCTATCTTAAGACTGTTTTGAACACACAATGGCTTCTTATTGCTCAAGTAAAGGGAACTCAAGGCCTTTTTGAGAACAAACAAACATTTAAAAACAAACCATCTGGGACCAGAGAGATGGGTCAGCATTTAAAAGTGTGGATTACTCTTACAGAGGACCTGAGTTTGGCTCCCAGTGTGGTAGCACACAACCTCAGGTAACTCCAGTTCCAGGAGTATCTGACACCCTCTTCTGGCCTCCATTGGTACTGCACTCACATGCACAGACCCATATACAGATATGTGTATGCATACATAATTAAAAATAAAATAATTTTTTTTTAAATTTTGAAATCTCAGCAGCCTAAGCCAGAAGCTCCATCAATGTGTTCTTCCCACCCATATGCATACCATGTGGTACCCACATGTCACATGGCTGGTATGCCCACTGATGTGCCAAGAAGTCCAGGATCAGGCAGAGGCCAGCAGAACTGGGTTCCAGCCATACACCCTTGGTAAATGGGCTCCTCCTTGTCAGGTGAGATAGAACACAGACCCCTACACACTCACATGTGAAGCATACAGACACATGAACACACAGAGAGAGGCAAATGCACAGATATACATTCAGAGAGATAGACACATGTACAGAGACACATACATATACAAAGACACACCCACACACTCTTAGATCACTGCATGTATAACTGGGAGCATGATCTTCACTTGCAGACTGTGCTGGTAGTGATGGCCCAGCTGTGCACTGCTGTGACAGAAGGGGACACCAGGGGCAGGAAAGACCAAGGGCGGGGTCACAGATCTCCCTGTATCTTCTCTCTCCCTCCCCTCTGAGACAGGGCTTCTCTATGTAGCCTGGCTGTCCTGGAACTCTCTCTGTAGACCAGGCTGGCCTCAAATTCAGAGATCCGCTGCTGCTGTCTCCTAAGTGCTGGGATTGAAGACACCACTACTGGTTTCCCTGTATCTTTTCTCACACTTAGCTTTACACCAAGTGAGGTGGAAAGTTTTGGAGAAAGCCTGAGTGTTTGCCAGGACTCAGCTGGCCTCTATGGCTACCCACCAGGATAAATACTCCTATGCAGAATAAAATGAATGGAAGCCAAGAGCTGAGCTGATGGAGGAACTTTTTTTTTTTTTTTCGAGACAGGGTTTCTCTGTGTAGTCTTGGCTGTCCTGGACTTGCTTTGTAGACCAGGCTGGCCTCAAACTCTCAGAGATCCACCTGCCTCTGCCTCCCAGAGTGGTGAGATTACAGACGTGCACCCCCATACCTGGCTAATCTCTTACTCTTAAGGGATGTTTTTATGAGGCAGGTTTTGTGTTGTCCAGGCTGACCACTAACTCAGGATCCGCCTGCTTCAGCCTCCCATGTGCTGGGATTTTTCTACCTTTGCGGATGAGGTCTGAACCTAGCTCATTTGAAGTGCATGTGCTAGGCACACTGTGACCAGAGGGCTCCCCCAGCTCGGCTGAGCATCAGGCATAGGTCCTGCTGGCCCCATAGCCACTGGCCACCTCCCCTAGCTCCCACTGCCTGAGAAACAGGGGCCAGTCAGTGTGCCTGCGAGGCTCCGCTGTTCAGAGTGTAGGCTGATGAGACGCCATTGCATCTGGAAAGCCAGACGTCACCATGAGTGTCCTTGTGAGCAGGGGCCACTGTGGGAGCTGAGCGCCTGGGAACACATGGTTTTAGCTGCCACTCCTCTGACAGAGTCTATCTTTCTGACCTACAAGCAACCTCAGGACATGGGCGCCACCATTAAATCTGAGATACAGTTCAGAAACTACAGCAGAGAGAAGGTGAGCAACCGGCCAAAGAACACAGAGTGGGCTAGGAGCAAGGCTCAGGCTTGAACCCAAGCATCGAGCTCTAGAGTCCACAGTTCAGCCCCCCTGAAAGGCAGTTGTGACATGAGGCAAAAAGTACTGGGACATGTGATGCCCGGCATTGTCCCACTGTGTCCTGCTCACATATGTATGGATACACACATGTATGAATGTACCTGGAGCCAAAACACAGCTGGAGGCACTTCTTTTGGAGGGGAGCGGGGGTGTCATTTTTCTGAGTGCCTTTCTTCCCCTAGACCCTGTTTTCAGCGTGAATACATCCCTATCTACAGCCCCGTCCTCAGTGGCCATGTCCTACTCTGGACCTGCCTGGAGCCTATAGATTTCAGGTCTGTGCTGATGGCAAGGACCAATCTCAAGACCAAAGTTCCCTGTGTTGCTGAGAATACTTCCCCATGGCCTGCGCCCCTAGACGCTGGCCCTGGGGTAAAGATCTGAGCTATGGTTCACATATGAGTGCCTCACAGATAAGAAAAATTATGTCCCCATGACATCAGGAGCTACCTATGTCACCAGGCCCTGAGTGATCAGGGCTCAGGATGACAGCGCCCAAGTTCCCTCTCAGCAGAGGGAAACTGAGGACGGCGTGAATAGTGCGGCCTCTGAGCCGTGAGGCCTGATGGTGACTGCGTGATCCTCCTCTGTTCTTTTCTGGAACTCCTACAACAGCAATGGAATAACACAGCCCGTTACTAACCAGACTTGGGGCTTCCTGACACCAAAAACCACTCTAAGCACTGTCCAAGTGTCAACTATCTCCAGCCCTTCCTGAGACACTTACAGATGAAGAAACTAAGAGGCAAAGAGGGAAAGCCGCTTGCCCACCACCCCTCAACCAGGGAGTGCTGGAGCATGTTTGTCTGTTTGTATTTATTTTTGTTTTGTGCACAGGAGGTTTTTGCCTCCATATACATACATACATACACATACACACACACACACACACACACACATATACATATGTATGTATACATGTATGTACACCATAAATGTTCAGTGCTCCAGGAAGACAAAAGGGGGCGCTGAGTCCTTAGGAACTGGAATCATGGGTGATGGCACGCGGCTCTGGATATGGCTACTGAGAACCAAACCAGGGTCCTCAGGCACCGAGCCATCTCTTCAAATCCTGGAGCTTGTTCATCACCATTAAAATGAATTCGCTTCAGATTTTTCATTGGGAAGCTGGGGAGATGGACCAGACCACAAAGCGCTTGCTATGCAAGCATGACGACCTGAGTTCAGATCCCCAGTGCCCAAGTAGCCAGGTGCAGCAGTGTGCACCTGACCCGGTTGGAAAAGAGGCAGAGATAGGAGGGTCCCTGGGGCTCCCTGGCCAGCCAGCGTAGCTGAATCAGCGAGAGACTGTCTCAGAAAACAGAGGGAGACATCAGTAACACTGACCTATGGCCTCTGCACACATTCAAACACATGTGTATACATACACACACACACACACACACACACACACGAATTACCTGTTGACAAACAAGCTTGAACGTGAGAAAGAACGTTAGCCATGCTGACCACAGCATGCTGCGCTATGGCACGAGACACGCCCACCTGCGTCTGCTTAGCTTCCCATGCCTGCTGGCAGGTGGAGGAGGCGCAGCCTCTGTGGGAAGCGATCCGGCACAACAGTCCCTTAAGAGGTGAAGCCCGTATCCATTCCTCCGTTGAGGGGCATCTGGGCTGTTTCCAGGTTCTGGCTATTACAAATAAAGCTGCTACAAACATGGCTGGGCAAATGTCCTTATTGTGTACTTGAGCCCCTTTTGGGTATATGCCTAGGAGTGGTATAGCTGGATCTTGAGGAAGCGCTATTCCTTGTTTTCTGAGAAAGCACCAGATTGATTTCCACAGTGGTTGTACCAGTTTACATTCCCACCAGCAGTGGAGGAGTGTTCCCCTTTCTCCACAACCTCTCCAGCATGTGTTGTCACTTGAGGTTTTGATCTTGGCCATTCTGATGGGTGTAAGGTGAAATCTCAGGGTCGTTTTGATTTGCATTTCCCTGATGGCTAATGACACTGAGCATTTCTTTAAGTGTTTCTCTGCCATTTGATATTCCTCTATCGAGAATTCTCTGTTTAGCACTGTTCCCCATTTTTTAATTGGATTACTTGATTTGTAATAGCCAGAAGAAGAAGAAAACAGGAAACAAGTTAGGAGCCTCCCACAGAGGGCCTCTGTAAGGCCCTGCCCTGCAGACTATCAAAGCAGATGTTGAGACTTAAGGCCAAACTTTGGGCAGAATGCAGGGAATCTTATGAAAGAAGTGGGAAATAATAGTTAGATCTGGAGAGGACAGGAGGTCCACAAGGAGAGCAACAGAACAAAAAAATTTGAGCACAGGGGTCTTTCCTGAGACTCACACTCCAACCAAGTACCATGCATGGAGATAACCTAGAACCCCTGCACAGATGTAGCCCATGGCAGTTCAGTGTCCAAGTGGGTTCCACAGTAATGGGAACAGGGACTGCTTCTGACATGAACTGATTGGCCTGATCTTTGATCACCTCCCCCTGAGGGGGGAGCAGCCTTAGCAGGCCACAGAGGAAGACAATGCAGCCACTCCTAATGTGATCTGATAGACTAAGATCAGAAGAAGAAAAGAAACCCTCCCCTACCAGTGGCGAGGGGAGGGGAGGGTGTGGAGAAGGGTGAGGAAGAGAGGGATTGGGAGGGGAGGAGTGAGGGAACTAGAGGGGGGATACAAAGTAAATAAAGTGTAATTAACAAAAAGAAAAAAAAAAAAAGAGGTGAAGCCCGGAGTGGTGCCAGACCCCAGCAACCCCACCCCTCGCCAAATACCTGACAAGCCAAGCCAAGTGCAATGGCACACACCTGTAATCCCAGCACGCTAGAGTCTGAAGCAGGAGGATCACTGTAAGCTCAAGGCTAATCAACACAGTGAAATTCTGTGGAAGAGAAAGGTGTGGTATGTGTATTGGGGGGATATCTATATAAAAACTTGTGTCTGAATTCTCATGGGGCTGGAGAGATGGCCCGGGGGCTAAGAGTACTCGATGCTCATGCAGAGGACCTGGGTTCAGTTCCCAGCACCACCTGGCAGCTCACAACCATCTATGACTACAGTTCCAGAGGATTCAACACCCTCTTCTCGCATCCAGGAGCACATACATGCACACACTCAGACAAAAATAAACAAACAAACAAACAAATAAATAGATAAATCATTTAAAACACATGAACAAAAAGAATGTGAATATCCACCCCCAAATGATCAGATAAATAAAATGTAGTCAATGTAAATGGAGTATTATTCGGTAGGGAAAAGGAAGGAAAGTCTGAAAACATCATAGTATCCATTCCCATCTGTTTAAACTATCCAGAACAGGAAAATCCCAGGGAGAGACCCCACATTGTGTTTCCAGGGCCTCAGGGAGGAGAGCCTTTCAGGGGTGGTGAAAATGACCTAAATTAAACAGTGCTGATAGTTGCACAATTCATCAGTGTCCAGAAATCACTGAAGTCCACAGTTTTAGAGGAGCTTTTCTATTGCAGCTCAGAAAAGCCTCAGTGAAGATAAATTTCTCAGACCACCAAGGTACACCCCCAAACCCAATAACTTTTTAAAATAATGAAACTCACACAGAAGAAACTGGCCGGGGCTCTGACTGGCCTCTAGGCTGCTCTAGAGGTGTAAGGGGTGAAGGTTGGGGTGCAGGGTGGTAGCCCTGCCCAGGGGAGGCCCACCCTCTGAGTCCTGGGCTGGGCAGTGGGTAGCAGGGTGGGGGCAGATTCATCCATCACCCACTTCCATGACCTCAGCTTGGGATGAATGGGAGGACCCAGGCGCAGAGGTAGATGGGGATTAAGATACTTAATAAGCAGGGAAATCCCCACACATTTCAAATAGAGGATACTTTGTATACAAAGCAAAGGCTAAAGTTACAGGACACTGAGCATCCTCAAACTACAGCTCAGTAAGGACAAGGAGGCCCACATTTTCACAGTCTTGGTCCCGAATGGCTAAATACATTTAAGAGAAAAGGGAAGCCCAGCGGTGGTGGCACACGTCTTTAACCCCAGCACTCGGGAGGCAGAGGCAGGCGCATCTGGTGTACAGAGTCGAGGCTATGCAGAGAGATCCTGCCTTGAAAATGAGAGAGGGGAGAGGGAGAAACGATGTGACTATATTATTTTTTTTTAATATTTAAGTCTAGAGCCTGTGAGATGATGGTTCCACAGGTAAAGGTACTTGCAGCCAAGCCTGAGGACCTGAGTTCAATCCCCAGAACTCAGCTGGTGGAAGGAGAAAGGAGAGAACCAACTCCTGAAAACTGTCCCCCTGACCTCCATATGAAGTCTGCAGGACACACACACATAATACATACATAGATACATATATACGTACTTGTGTACATTTATGAATACATCTATCTGGGCATGGTGGTTGGTACAGGCATGCAGGCAAGCACTCAGGAGATGGGGACAGGACGACCAGAAGTTCAAGCTTCCAGTATATACCGAGCTTGAGTCCAGCTAGTCTGAGCTACTCTGGACCTTGTCTCAAAAAAACAAAACAAAACCAAACAAATATAGGGTCTGGGGCTCAGTGCACAAGCAGGAGGCCTTGAGTTTGATTCCCAGAACCCTCAGAAAGGCCAGACATGGCAGGTCACAGGAAGGCAGAGACAGGAGGATCCATGGGCTCACTGGCCAGACACCCTACGTAAGCGATGAGCTCCGTGTTCAGTGGTGGACCTTGTCTGCCCCTCGTACCCCATGTAGCAGCATACACCTTTAATCCCAGCACTCAGAAGGCCAATTGTGAATTCAAGGCTGGCCTAGGCTAGTCAGGGATACATAGTAAGATGGAGTTTCAAAAGGAAAAAAAAGGGGGTGGGGGTTGAGTGAGAGCGATCAGAGGTTTAGAGCACTGGTTGTCCTGTAGAGGACCCAGGTTCAGTTCCCAGCCCCCACATGCTGGTTCCTAACCACCTGTAACTCCAGTTCTAGGGGGATCTGATGCCTCTCTGGCCTTTTGGGACACCAAGCATATGGGCACAGACATACATGAAGGGAAAACACTCATGCACATAAAATAAATAAATGTAAAAAAATCACTTTTTAAAGGAAAAATTAGCAAAATTAGAGTGTTAATTAAGGAAGACACCTAACAGCTCCCTCCACGAAAGACATGGCTACCCTCCCTTCCAAGGGGTCATGCAGCCAAGGTTGACCTTGAATTCCTGATCCTCCTGCCTCTGGCCCTGCAGTGCTTGAGTGACAGGTGTATGTCATCGTGCCTGAGGATCAAAGCCAGGGCTTTGTGCAGGACAAGTGAGCATTCTCCCAACTGAGCCACATCCCCAGGTCTAAGAGAGATCATTTTAACCTCTCCAACTCCACAGAGGAGGTTGGATGTGGACAGCTGGCCCCAAGTGGAGGGGTTGGAAAAGGCCTGGTGTGCTCACAAGTGTTTCTTCCTGGCTCATAAAGATCTCGATGTGAGTTTGGAAAGATGCGCCATGTCCAAAAAGTACTGGTCAGAAACTTCAGAGAGGCACAGTTTCTATAATTTAAACTTCCCAAGAGATTAATAAAACTAACAAGCCTACAGCTGGGGTGATAAGAAAGTAGAAGGAGGCAGTAGTCACCAAGAATGGAATGAGAGCGGAGCCATCACTACAGAACCTATAGATGCCATATTTGCATGAGGGGAGGATGGGTGACCTACACCAAACAAACAAACAAACAAACAAACAAACAAAAAACCCATACCATCATACAGACACAGTGGACACATCCAGAAAACAAAAATGACCAAAGCTGACCCAAGAAGACACACAGAAGGGAGGACCCTCCCTTCTGCATGAAGACCACTGGCAACTTCCCCATAGGTGATGCAGGAATTGGTGCCTGGCTGCAGAGAATTCTTCAGTGTGAGCCTGGGTAAGCAGGCTTTTGAAGTCGTGCCTTGAAGAATTTCTATTTGCTGTGTCTTTTAAAGGCACACTTCATGCCATTTTTATTGGTTTTTTTTCCCCCACCCTCCCATTTTTTCTGAGACTTTGATCTTGCTAATTGCGGTTTTGCCAACGGCAACGCTTTTCAGGAACGCCATTCCCAGGCTGCCAAGAGATCAGAAGAGGCGACAGAGGATGGGCGGCTGGCAACTCCACGTCAGCTGGAGTTGCCACTACTACGTGGTTGGCCAAACAGGCTGAGACGCACAGGCCAAGAACTGTGCCTGGCCTGTCACCATGCCTGGCAAATGGTGACCGGTCACCAGCAAATGTGAAAACACTGTGTGTGGCCACCTGCCAAGGTCAGCCAGCAGAAGGGAGAGGGCATCAGCAGGCAGGAGCTGGTAGGGTTTGCAGAAACTCCCAGAGCAGGAAAGCAGGCAAAGGAGAAGAGAGAGCTGCTGTTGAAATGTGACAGGAAGGTGGGGACAGCCAAAACCTCAAGGAAGAAGGAGTCAGCTCCTGGAGTATGTGTGAAACAGGGAATCAGTGACATCTACTAACCAAAAAACCCAGAACGCACCTATGTGCCACACCTCACACTGGGTTATGAGAGCTAGAAACGTGCATGGGAGCTCCCACCTGTAATCCCAGTACTGGAGATATGGAGGCAGGAGGATTTCCATGAGTTCCAAATCCAGCCTGGGCCACTGGGGGAAACTGTCTTAAATAAGAAAAATGAAAATGCAAGAAACATGTGAGGATGGGCATAAGCTAAGAACAGGTCTCTATAAATTCTTGATTCCGTTTTTGTTTGTTTGTTTTGTTTTGTTTTGAAACAGGGTTTCCCTGTATAGCCCTGGCTGTCCTGAACTCGCTTTCTAGACCAGGCTGGCCTCAAACTCACAGCAATCCACCTGCCTCTGCCTTCCTAAGTGCTGAGATTATAGGAATGTACTACTGAGCCTAGCTCTTGATTCCTTTTTTTAAAGAGTTATTTTATTATTTACATGTGTGTCTTTGTGCGTGTATGCTTATGTGTAGACAGACACCTAAAGAGGCCAGAAGAGGGCATCAGACCCCTTGGAACTAGAGTTATAGGTGATTATGAGCTGCCTGTGGGGATGCTGGGATCCGAACTTCCATTCTCCCATTCTTTAGTTCTCGGAAAGAACGGCAAATGCTCTTGAGCCACTAAGTGTAAGCCCTAATTCCTGATTCTTTTTACCCCTCTTCCTGTTCTTTTTATGTGGGAAGGCTAGCAGTCAAGCCCAGCTGTGATCCGAACTCCTAATTCTTGACCTCAAAGTATCCTGCTTTCTGTGTGCCCTGCTAGCTCCTCTGGATGCTGGCAGGGTTCAGAGCCTGTGCTTCTGGGTGACAGCTTCCAACTACAGTGGGGTCTGAGGACGGGAGGGGCAGTGTGCTGGCTAGTTTTACACCAATTTGACACAAGCTGGGGTCATAAGTAAGGAGGGAGCCTCCGTTAAGAAATTGCCTCTAGAAGATCAAGCTGTAGGCAAGCCTGTAAGGCATTTTTTTTTTTTTTATAATTAGTGATTGATGGGGGAGGGCCCAGCCCACTGTGGGTGGAGCCATCTCTGGGCTGGTGGTCCTGCTTCCTCTTCATCAGCTCCTGCCTCCAGGTTCCTGCCCTGGTTGAGTTCTTGCTTTGGCTTCCTTCAATACCGGACTACAGTGGAGAAGTGTAAGCCAAATAAGTCCTTTCCGCCCCAAATTGCTTTTGGTCATGATGTTTTATCACAGCAATAGTACCCTAAGAAAGAGAGCGGAGGAGGCTAACAGAGCCATGGACTACTGCCCAAAGTCCTACACAGATAGACAGACGGACAGACAGACAGCATATATATATTGGTATACTGACCACTACCCAACATCAGGAGGTTTCCGGGGGGCCATTTGTCATACAGAGGCCATGCACCCAAGTGTTCCTTCATCCCTTAGATGGGCACTGAAGCCCAGAGATGGGACAAGGGAGGTTCTGCTCCCTGGTACCCTGGCTGCAGCCAAATACCTCCTGCTCCTTGAGAACAGGGTCACAGATCTCCTTTCCCTGCCTCAACATGGTTACATCTTCTGTCCTGGCCATTCCTGCCTTTGCCAGTAATGTTACCTGCTCTAAGTCCCAGCCCTGGGAGGAGGGTCCAGTGACTGTCCTGTGCTGGAGTGAGAAGCCAGATGCTTAAAAACACAGAAGGGGATGGGGTATCAGCCCATGGCTGTATATAGCAACCGGCACCATGCCTCCTGCAGCCTCAGTTTCCCCTCTGGATCACCAATGACAAGTGCTTCCATCACCCCTTCTGGCAATCCTGGTACAGATGGGTGATGATGAAGTCAGGTGACAGGGAGCGGAGAAGGTTTTTAAGAGGAAAGTGTGAGAGACGAATGGGACCCCTCTCCTCTAGGATTCTGGGTCCAGCCTGCAGCCACCTCCATCAGAGGATGGGAGCCACTACCCCTGCTCCTACCGTCCCTCAGCCAAGCCCGGCCATGTGCTGCCTGCCTGGGGCTGCTGACGCTGCGTTCAACTGACCCTGTTAAGGGCTTGGTGCAGGGCAGCCTGAATCACGAGGGATCAGTCATGCCCCTTGGGGCTCAGAGCCCCAGGTACCTGCAGACTGCAGAGCCAGCCTGGCAGCTGGGCTAGTCCCTGCCACCCAGCAGAGCTGCAGGTGACAGAGGCAGTTGCTCTCAAAGGTGTAGCCTGGCAGAGTCTGCATAAACCTCAGAGTGGCCTGGTCCTGATGGCACTTGGCCTTGTCAGTCACAAGGTCATTTTTAAAGGGGACAGTGGAAAGAAAGGGACCAACTTCCTCATAAACTTGTCCAAAAAAGTCTCCCCCAGGACGCTGGCACTGTCCTGTCCGCTTCCCACACACACTAGGGTTCATTGCTCTGAACGCCTCTGTGGCATCATTAAAGACAGCCCGCCCTGCCCAGCGTGCCTCAAGTCCCCACTGGGCGCCACAGCTTCCAGCTCTGACAAACATGAGGCTGACACTTGCTGCTGCCACCTAGCTGTGCTGAGCCATGCCGGGGCAGGCCTCCCAGCGCCAACCCTCTATCCACCTCCCCAGTGACAGCAAGTGGCCAGTGTGGCCCAGACAGTTCTCCCGGATACTAGAAAACACTCCCCCAAGAGTCCACTAACAAGAGCCCCTTCTGTCCCCAGCATTTGTGACCAGGAAAAGGCTGAGCTAAGAATGAGGAATGGCGGAGCAGAGCCCCCCCCCTCCCCACAGGGTCTGCCTGCCCTGGGTCATGAGGCTGAAGCCAAGGCAAGGCCCACGTGAGGGCACCCAAGGCAATCTCCAAAGCCCCAGAAGAACATCAGTGTACTTTCAGCTCCCACAGGAATGAGGACAGTTGATTCTGTCTCTTCCAGGGGAGCCCAGATGGCCAGGATTACAAAATCAGACTGCTGGGCCCTGACGGCTGGGTGCCTGCTGGCCATACCCAGGGCTTAGACTAGCACAGAAGCAGGTCCCATCCTGACACCTTGGGCCTGAAGCCACACGCGTCTGTACAGACGTGCTCTGACGGGTCTGGGCCCCGCTGTTCACAGAACCCCTGGATGTCGCATAATCAGATAAGGGGGAAGATAGCATAGAACAGTGACACAGAATCTCTCGGAAGGGACCTGCGGCACAGGGACACAGTGGAGGAGCCTTAACCAATCACAAGTGATCCACAAGACATCCTGGGGGTGCCAAGACAGAAGCTGCCCTGGGCTGCCTTTGGGCCCCCGCGGCCTCTCCGGGCTTGATGCTAGGATGAAGGCCAAGACCCCCGAGTCCTATGCCCAGGCCCTGTCATGTCGGAGGTTGGAAGAGTACAGCCCCTCTCCCCCTCCCCAGTGGGCAGGAAGCAAGTGCGCCCGAGGGGCTGGCAGGTCGGGAAAGCTCACTGTATGGGTCAGCGTGCTGATCACCAACCACACAGGGTCAGTGTGCTGACTCTCCCGCTGCTGCTTCAGTCTAGAGCCGTTGTTTCTCAGCCCTCCTGTTGCTGCGACCCTTTAATACAGTTCATGTCCTGGTGACCCATACATTTATTTCACTGCTCCTTCATAACCATAATTTTGCTACTTTTATGAATCATAACATAAATATCTGCTATGCAGGATAGCCGATATTCGACCCTTGTGAAAGGGTTGTTGAACCCCCAAAGAGGTCATAACCCACAGATTGAGCACCACAGGTCTAGAAGCTGGGAGTCAATGGCTGCCTGTAGATGCTTCTAAATCCGGACTGGGAGGGTGGAAGGCTGGCCCCAGCTGCTGCCTATCCTCTGTAAGCGCCACCTGTCCCCAGGGCACAGGACAGGCTCCCTGATGACCCTATCCCGGTCCTGCCTACCTTGTTAGTCCCTTGGTCCTGAACTGTCTTAGGTTCCTTAGCCTGGGCCTCCAACCTAAGTGACAAGGTCCCCATCCGCCATCCATAGCATCCCAGAGTAACCAAAGGAGGACGGGCATCAGGGCAGGGGGCGGTGAGAAGAGCCACCACATTAGCAGACGGCAAGAGGAGCCCAGGGGACAGCAGGGAGGATGGCAGGGAAGGTAAGGCGCCATGCTCCAGCTGCGCTGCTCCCAGCCCACATGTCTCCTAGAGCATGACCTATAGCAGAGCGCCTGTGAGCCATGTTCAGAGAAGCAGCAGGGCTTCTGTAAGCGGCACTACTAGAGAACTGATTCCAGGATGTGAAACCTTCTGAACACTGATCGCCACACATGCCTGTTTCACAGAGCGGGGGATTCTGGGGCCCAGGTGGACAGGTGTCCTGCCTGCGGGCACTGCGAGCGCTGGGGTTAGAGCCCAGGGTTCCCAGCACTTGTGTCTCGGAGGGTGGAATCTGTGTGAAGCTGGGGACTGGGGAGCTGAGAAGAGACCATCAGCCTGGTCTCCCGCACTGCGCTGCCACACGTGATTTATCAGCTTGTGCCACAGAGAAGCCGGCGGGCGGCAACCTGCACATACGCTGTGGCCCCTGATCCTTCCAGTACTAGTTATTCTGACCTGATTATGTCATCCTCCGAGGGACAGGATCTCATGGTGTCCTGGGGCGTGGCACTGTACAGTGGATCGTGTGCGTTTGTGTGTGTGTGCACCCAACTCGCACACATACATGAGTGCAGGATAATTCTTTTATTCAGTTTTTATGTTTCTAGGTGTTTTACCTGCACGTATGTCCCAGATGCATAGTGCCTGAGACAGGAGAGGGCATCAGATTCCCTAGAACTGGAGTCACAGAGTGTTGTGAGCTGCCACATGGATACTGGGTATTGAACCTGGGTCCTCTGGAAGAACAGCCAGTGCTCCTAATGACTGAGCCATCTCTCCAGCCCCTGTATGGTGAATTTAAACCAATTTATTAATTATTTATTATGCATACGGTTGGGCATGGGAGGGCTCCTGAATGCTGTCACACGTGTGGGAGCCCAGAGGACAACTTTGTGGATGGAGTTCTCTCCCATTTTTACATGCGTTCAGGTTCTGGGGTTCTGGGACTTGAACTCAGGTCCTACAGCTTACGCCCCACTGAGCTCTGTACAGTGCATTTCAGGCCCCATCCTTCAGAGGGCAGGATCCCACTCGCAACCCCACAGCACAGTGCCGACCTACCACAAGCCAGGGCCTTCACACAGGGCTGCCCTGTGTGAACATCACTCCTGCTACTGTGACAGACAGGAGGACTAAGTAACAGTCACGTGGCAGAGCAGAGGCTCCTTCCAGACCACGCCACGTGTGTCCTGCACAGGGGACACAGGAAACAAAGCAAGGGCCAAAGTCTTGTCCTTCTCCACCGTCCAACCGAGGGATGGAGGGATCCGAGCTCAGGATGTGGGCTCCTCCCCAGCCATTAAAACACAACCCAGTTACCACTGCCCAGGACTCCCTGCAGCACGAACCTGGCCAGGGCAAGGTCCCAGGGGAGCTGAGCAGACACGAGGCCTGTAGCCTTGCAAGCTCGGCTGGCCTTCAGCCCTGCCCTCTTCCCCACCCTGCTTCCAGGGAAGGCTCAGTTTTTAAGACCTTTTGCCTTCACTTCCTCTTTCCCAGTAGGCTCCAATCTCCTCCAGGTTTAGCACAAGGCATCTGGAAAATTTATTCTTCTGAGCAGAAGGCTCCCACACCGGCAAGAAAACATAGACATCCCCTGGAGGGGAGGGGAGGGAGTCTGGGGTTCAGAGAGGCCCACAGCCCAGCTGCCCAGCTGCTGCCAGGAAGAACGTGCCAGCACTGTCTGGCACCTTCCAGAAAGATCCTAAGCCGGTACCCTGAGGGCCTGAGGCAAATGGTGATGGCCAGAGCCTCCCTGCGGAGCGGGAAACTGGTGATGGCAGCGTGCCAAGAAGCAGGGGACAGATGTGCAGCCGCCCTGATAGAGAGCTCCGCAGGCCTGCGTTGTGCCTGGATGAGAGGCGCAGTGATAAGCACAGGCTTGGGGGCTCGCCCAGGTGGCTCTCAGCAACAGGCTGGGTAGGTACCACACCACAGGCTCCATTAGTTCCTGTCGCCATGGTGCCTGACGGGGACAGGGCGGCCTCGGGGGTGGCGCCTTCCCACAGAGGGAAGCAGAAGATGGGAGCCAGGCAACAACCTGGCCATGCGAGGGGGGAGAGGAAGAGGATACTCCTTCATTAACCAGGGAGGAAAAAGGGGAGAATGTCGGACACAGCAGGGTCTCCTCCCACAGGGGTTTCCCAGGCCTCTGCCCCTGAGAAGTGTAAGTGGCTGGGTGAGCTAGGAGGGCACACACACAAATGAAGAGCCATCCGCCCTCCACGAATGGCCACCTTCACAGCTGGAGGGGACAATGGGCAGGACAGGGTAGAAAGTGGCACAGGTTCCAGAGCAGAAGCTTAGGCCCAATGCTCACCCTGCAGGAACCAGCTGACTGACCATGGCAAGTTACTTAACCTCTCTGGGTTCCTTTCTCACCTAAGACAAAATGGTGGGGTTAGACCTTCCACAGGAGCATTTAAAAGATCCAGTAACCATGGATACAGGAAGCAAAAAGCAGCAGCAGCAGCCTGGGATTCAGCTCCTCATGAGACTGTCCCCAGACTCACCTCATAACCTGGCCGCCCTACCATCTGCTCTGACAGGAGAGGCTGGGGACGGAGGCAGCCATTCACAGCAGCAGACAGCAGCAAGGCATGCTAGGGTGGGGGAGCCACGTACCCACGCAAACATCTCAAAGCAGTGACATCACTCAGCTGTGGAAAGCAAGGCTCAGAGAGGTCAAGGGTCAGACTCAAGGTCACCCAGCCTGCTTCTTGTAGAATGATTCAGCCCAGGTCTAGCTTATGGCAAATCCGGGGTCTTTCCACAGTTCCCGTGAGGTGGGCATAGGGATACAGGTCCAGAGAGAGCAAGCTGCAGCCCTCCCTGGCCCAACCTAATCACTGCCCAATCTGTGCATCAACCAGGGTGTCATGACCTGCAGGACACCAAGCTCTAGAAGACCAAAAGACAGAACGGAGGGTCCCCTGCCAGCACCCCAACTGAAGGATGCCATGTACCGCCCCCTTTCTCTCCTCCCCTCTGTCTTCTTGGGCACATCCTTTTTCAGATGTTTTCAAGTTGACTCACTCGAGGGAGCACCTACCAGGGTTCCAAAATTCCAGGAGGTTTTGGAACGTGCCATGTCCCTACCAAGTGTCTCTCCTTGGCCCTTGCAAGGCTCGTCTGCTTCCCAGCTGAGTTCTCAGACAACACACAGGAAGAAAGGGAGGCTAATTCAAAGCTCAGGGACCTGGGGGCAGGGGCCTCGTGGAGCCAGCCTGGGGGCCTGGCCCTCCGCACTGTACCCAGTCTGGCTGATGGCCTCTCAGCTCTCCGCGCTGCGGGAAACAGCCTTTTGGACCTCTTGTGCCTGTCCCTCCCCAGGGACACTGCAGGCTCTGCCTGCCACCGGATCCCAGCATCTGGAACAGTGCCTGGCTCAGAGCAGTCTCTCTATAAATATTTGTGGGATAGATGGGAAGAACAGGAGCACAGAGGAAGGGCAGAGGGCAGAGGGCTCCGTTCCGGCATCCTTGGACCCTGGGAGCTGAATGACCCCTCCCTCTCGCCATCACCATAGAGGAGTCTGAGACGTGCCTGCCACCCCCACTGCAGCACAAGCCTGGCCGGGCCTCATCACTCCTGAGGGCTGCAGGCATATCCCTGTCCCTTTCGTACCTCCATTCCAGCTACCCTTCAGCATAGAGACCAAGTTCCTCCTCCCCCAAAAGGCTACTGGACCTGGTACTTTCAGCCCCCTCATCCCCAGCGGGGTCCTCCCATCCCCAGGGCTCCAGGATTCTTCCTGTCTCTGCACTTTTTGTCACTTTACTAGGTTCCAATGAGACTCAGGCAAACTGCTGGAGCTGAGCCAAGGGGGTAGGGGAAGTCCTGAGCCCCTGGCTGGAACCCTCGGGCACCTGCTGGCTGCGAGAGAGTCAAAAGTCATTGGGACTTATGTGAGTCTCAGGGTGGGAGCAAGAAGGTCCATGGGACAAGGTAAGGGCCAAGGACAGGGCAGAGGTTGGTTGAATGTTCAGCTAAGCCCCCCCAGGGGGGCACAGGGGAGCCCACATAGACTGCTCTCACTCCCCACTCCTGCTGGCCCCGGACCCAAGCCTCTTTTGATTACGTGAGTTCCTGCACTGAGGTCAAACTGGCAGAAGGCAGGCGCCCTGCAGAGAAAACTCCATGCCCCCGGGGAGCATCAACCACCCACACAGTGCCATAGCAAACGTCCAGCCAGCCCCCTGCCTGTGGCTGTCACCTTACACACTCAAAGCTGCCCTGTGTCCTCTGCCCCAACAGAGGGGCAATGGGAGCTGCTTCAACACAGTGCTCTTGGCCTGGGGATGGGGACATTCAAATGTCCCCTGTTTTGTTTAATTATCAGAATGTCCCTACAAACCACGTGGCCCGTATTCCTACTTCTCGGCCAAGAGGACTGAGCCCAGCCAGGATAAGAACTTGTTGGCAGACAGCTCTGCCGAGAAGACAGCGGCAGGCCGGGAACAGGCCTGTCCTGCCCCAGAGCCAAGCTCTTCTCGCACTCCAGGCCTTGTGGAGCTGTCCCTTCCAAGACCTAGCAACAGCCGCAGCATCGGCTGTCACACACCTGTAGCTAGTGAAAGGCTTGGTGTCCTATGCCGGAAGCAGGTGATCCCTCACTTGGTGAAAAGTGTGTGTGTGGGGGGGGGGGGTGTCATCAAAGCCTTAAAGGCACCTCCAGTCCAAAGCCAACTGGGAAGGAGGGATAAAGGCAGTGTATGTGTAGTGGGATTGTGAGCTGGGAATAGGGCAGCCAAGGCTGCTTCCTAGGTCAACGTTCAGGCCCAGACATCACACGCGCGCGCGCACACACACACACACACACGTACAACAGGACCCGGACAGTTTACACACTCAGAACCCCTCCTGAGCTGGTCCTACCTAGCCACCCTTGTGTCTCTCTGCAGGACCCTGGCCAGTCACTGCCACCCAGGCCTCTGCCCAGGACAGGACGAATGGTCTGTTTAGTACGAGTTAGGATTCCAGCCCAAGGGCAGGAAAGTGAGCGCAATTCAGACGCCTGCCTGTCGCCCCTTCCCCAGGGCCACCTGGCCAACTCCTGCCCTGGTTCTTACAAAGCCAGGTCCAATGTCTCAGGGCTGGGACTGCCTCCTACCAGGCAGACAGCTGCATCCTGAGAACAGGCCCCAGGCCTCGGCCCAGCTCATGCAGCTGACTCGCAAAGAAGAGACTATCAACTGCAAAGGTTGTCTAGGCCACCGTCCCGAGTCCCATGTGCCCATGTCCAATGCCTACGCGTCTGGAATCTGCTGCCACCTGCTCCGTAAAGCCATCAGGAAGACTCCAAAGAAAGGCGCTGGGTTGGGAACCTTGGGAAGAAGGAGGCAGCCAGGGAGCCAGCGAGAGGAACTGGCCACTGGGACCTCCGGGTGACCTGCGTGGCTACACTAATTACCAATGTTATCGGGCTGCCGACAGCCTTGCCCTGAACTTCCTCCGTTTGATAGATTCACAGCAAACGCCCAGCTTCAGCCCCAGGCCTGCCGATTCCAGCAGCAGCAGCAGCAGCAGCTTCCACTCCTGCCCCCGATCCTCTAACCTCCTGCCCCACTGCCTCCAAGGTCAGCCAAGCTAGCAAACCAAAGAGAACGCCTCCTGCTGGGCCGTGCCACGCTGAACCAATGATTCCCCCGAGGAACAGAAAACCCCTCTCCTCTGACAACACAGATGCTCCGGGAGAGGAAAGCTACTGCTTACCTTTGTCACTCCTGCCGCTGGGGAGCTCCAGCCCATGGGTCCCTGGCTGGCCAGCCCTTGGCCCGCACAGACCAGGGTCCCGCACTCCACGCAGGCGCCGATGATCAGCTGCCGGCCGTCATCCACCAACAGGCTGTGGCTGGCTCTCAGGGTATACAGGAACAAGGGCAGCCTTGCCACCCTCACCGACTTCAGCCCCAGACACCGCTTCTTCTCTTGCTGGCAGAAGAAGCACACGAACGTGTCCACCTGGTACTGCCTAGACCAGGCGCTGACAGCCTGGTGACCGGCTCTGGCTTCGTGCTGCAGCCACTGACCCAGCAGGTCATGATAGCAGAGCACACAGGTGGCCACCAGGCCGGTGGAGTCTGCGGGCCTGGCCCGCGGGGCGGGCGGGTAGACCGTGAGAAAAGGAAAGAAGGGCTCCTTCTCGCCCAGGTGGCTGCCAGGGTTCAGGCTGAGCTGGAACTCCTTACCCGGCCCCAGCTCGGCCCCGCAGATGTAGCAGACGGCGGGCAGGCCTCCCTGCGCGGAAGCGGGCAGTTCGCTCAGGGTAGGGTCGGAGGCGGAAAAGGCTTGGTGGTACCTGCCCAGGAACCCTTGCACGGAGCTGATGAGTTCGCGGTTGTGGGATGCCCGGTACAGGGCCCAGACGTCCTCCAAGACACTGAAGCACTTGGGGCAGCTGCGAACCTCGCAGCGCTTGTTGGGAGGCCGGGCGTTGGGGGGGCACGGCAGGAGGCTGAGGAAGGGGAAGTGCATGGTGGCTCCCGAGTTGCCGTTGACGATGCGGGAGGGCACGGCCCGGGCGTCCCGCGTGCAGTCCTCCCCGCAGAGGTAGCAGGCCTCCCGCAGCAGCCCCGCGGCGGCGGCGGCGGGCCCCTCCTCCCTAGGGAGTCTCCGGGCCTTGGAGGCCATGCCGGGGGCGTGGCTGCTCAGGGGCACCACGTAGAGCCGCTGCAGGACCGGCACGTTGGCCAGCTCGAAGCTCTGCCATTGGTGCGTGAGGGACGAGAAGCAGCAGGGGCACACGAGGGTGCTGCCCGCCTCGGTGATGGGCTGCGCGCCGGGCGGGGGGCTGTGCAGCCACAGGAAGGGGAAGAAGGGCGCCTGCGACGGCGCCTCCTGCTTCTGCACGTGGATCTGCTGCTGCGACGCCGGCGACAGCGCCGAGCCACACACGTAGCAGCAGCGGGCCTGGCCGTCGGCGGCGGACGTCCGGGGAGGCCGCTCCGGGCCCTCGTCCCCGACGTTCCCGGCCACGTCGCCGCCCTCGGGGGTGCCGCCGCGCTCTGGGGGGCCCGTGGGCCGGCTGGAGGCGACGGCGTCCGCGCCGTCGGGCGCAGGGGGGCCGGCCCAGGGCTCCCCGACGCCCCTCAGCACGCTGGCCCGCGGCTCGGGAGCCCAGGGCGTCCCGGGCCCCGGGCGCCGTCGCCGGGCTCCGGGCCGGGTGGCATCGCGCGCATCGTCGGGCTCGGGCTCCGGCTCGGGCTCGGGCTCCGGCTCGGGCAGCGCGTCGGCGTCCGACAGCTCCGACAGCTCCGAGTCGCGCGCGTCCTCGGCGTTCCAGTCCCGGGCCCCGCGCCGGCCGGCCGCGCTCGCGTCGCACTGGTGCGGCCGCTTGAGCCAGTACACGCGCTTGTCCACGGGCGTGCGCGCGCGCTCGAAGGCGGCCCACTGCTCGGCCAGGAAGCAGCGGCACACGGCGCACACCAGCACGCAGCCATCGGCCGCGCTCAGCCCGCGCGCGCCGGGCGCCGGCTCCTGCTGCTGCAGGAACGGGAAGAAGGGCTGCGCGGGGCCCGCCGGCCTCACCGGCAGCTTCAGCTCCTTGCCGCGCGCGATGCCGCCGCCGCAGATGAAGCACGACAGAGCCGCCGCGCCCGCCGCTGCCATGAGCCTCTGCTTGCGGGAGAGCGGCGCCGCCCGGCCGCTCATGGCCCGGCCGCCGCGCCCGCCTCCGCGCGCCCCGCGGCTGCCGCTGCTCCGGACGCGCGCCCCG
>NW_026596034.1:35295680-35347618 GCF_907164565.1 Psammomys obesus | reverse complement strand
GGGTCTCCTCGGAGGGGTCCGGGGTGGCCGAGTCCCCGGCGGGTGGCGGCGCGGGTCCAGGCGGCGCCGGAGAGCGCGCCCGGAACGCGGCGGTGGCGGCGGTGGCGACGGGCCCCGGGCGGCTGCGGCGGCCGCATGTGCGAGCTCCGGCGCCGGCCCGAGCGTCGGGTCATTTAATTGGGGAGGAGGGAGGCGGGGCGGCGCGGGGCGGAGGGCGCGGGAGGGAGGCGGAGGCGGGGAAGCCCTCCCTCGCGCCGCCCTGCTGCCCGCCTCCTTCCGAGCTCCTCCTCCCCTGCCTCCTCCTTCTCCTTCTAATCCTCCTCCCATTCCCTCCCCTCCGTCCCTCCTCCCCTGACTCATCCTCTCCTCTCGATCCTCCTCCTCCTCCTTCCTCCCCTGACCTCTTCTCCCCCTAGCCCCCACTCCCTCCACTCCGTCCCCCTCCTTCCCCCCCCCCCCCCCCCCCCCCCGCCCCGTGTCCCAAACTGTGGCACAATAGCGCTCAGCTCCTCTGTCTATTCTGTGTCCAGCAGGAGCCCGCGGTGATTCATTGCTCCAATTAGGGGCTCTGCAGCCCGTGGCTCGGGCTGTCTGAAGGGTCTCCTTTGGGACCCACGAAACGCATCAGCCGCTGCTGCTGATCTTTAAGGAAAGGTCAAGCCGGACGCACTACAGCCAGGTGAGGACAATGGGTGCCTAGGGAGGCTTGAGAAGGGCAACACACACACACACACACACACACCAGGAACTGGGGAGGCCCTGGCCCTTCAGCAGCCCAGGGTTGGGGTCACCTTTCTAAGCCCAGTGCCCTAGTTTTGGAGACAGGGAAAGGAGCTGTCTCCTGCATCACCCTGGAGACAGAGTCCATGCAGCCTGACCCTCCCCTCCCTCTGACTGGACAGGGGCTACCAGATCACCCTAGGGGTAGAGGGAAGAAGGGTTCTGTGTGTCCTGAGACTAAGGACTCAGCCTTTCTGTGCCCCTTTCCCTCTTGTTAACAGCGCTGCTGCCGAGGCCACAGACATCAAGGACTTAATGTGCTGTGCGCAGTTCCGTTGAAGTCATCTAACACAGAGACAGACCCTCTGCTGGCCAAGTTCAGCCCTGTTACATGCTTCTTAGCTGCTTCCCCCAAGAAGCAAGCGTGGGATGTCCCTCACTTTATGACTCAAAAGAAAGGGCCAGGCAGGCTTCAGACCAGGCAGCAGGGCTCTGCGTGGAGTATGCAGCCTCCCGAAGCTCACATCTGGCCCCTGTCACCCAGAAGCTGCTGGAGGCTCTCCTTGGCACCTCCCAAGCATACAAGTCCACACATGTATCACACACACTCACACACACACACACACTCACACAAGGTCCCCTTTGGATCAGATTGTTTGGGCCACCAAGCAATCCCAAACCTTTCTGGGCCTCGAGGCTCCCATCTGTAAAAGGACCCCCTCAAAGCTTCAGAACTGTGAGCCTCTACTTTCCGGGCCCATCTAGCTGTCTACCCTGCCAGCTGGAGGTGGTGCCTGGGCCCCAGACGCCAGAGTCCCCCCTTTCCCTCCTACTTGGTAAGCTGACATGTAAATAAAGCGCCCCTCCCCATAAATGGGCAGCCTCTTGGGAATCCCTTACATTCCAGGGCTCAAGGATCAACCAGGGTGGGGTGTCAGCATGGCTGTGGATGGGACTCTGTCCCCTCCCAGGCCCAGGAAAGTGCTGGCTCAGCAAACTGTCTTGCAGAATGGGGCAGGGCGGGAGGCATCCCCTCAGCTGCTGGCATTGTTCATACCTTGTTAGAGGAGAGGCCGGTGAAAGGGCTCCCTCATGAAAGGCCCCTGTCTGTTCTTACCCAGGAAGGGCCCTGGGGTCTCACCCCATGGGAAGGAGCCTAGGGAAGCTGTTCCTGTCTAAGCACAGCCAGGTCTCCCTGGGTGAAGGGTCCCTCAGCCTGGTCCAGCCACCCATCTTCAGAGCCCTTCAAGCCCATCCTTAGGATCTCAGTTGGGGCCGCCCTTGTTCCTCCACATCTGTTCATCACCCATTTTATTTCCTTTACCATCTTCTGCCTCCTACATCCTTCTATCTCCCAAGAGTCAACTTCTCCCAGGCCCAACCTGCACACAGAATAGCCAGGCCTGGCTTTGGACCTGGGCCCAAAGCCCCAAACCCCATTCTGCCAGCTGTGTGTACCTCTGGCAGAGGCAGACCTCTTAACTCTGCAAACCTCAGTCTCCTGCTATGTGCAATGGGCACATGCTCCCTCCATGGTGGTCCAAATGAGAGCAAGAAGGATGCCTGGCAAAGAAGGCTGACATTGTGGAAGACCAAGTGTGCACGGATGTATGTTAATGCATATGTGTGCCGCATGCACATCTGTGTGCTTTGGTGTTTATGTGGACAAGCGCAAGCATACACGTGTGTGTTGTATTTATAGTTGTGTATGTTACTGCATACTAACACACACGTGTCTGTGTGTGTACGCACAAGTCCAGGCATAGCGCACAGGCATGTGCTCTGCCTGTGCGTTAGTGCGTGGTGTTATGCAGACATAGACTTGTGTTTACATGAATGCATGCGGGTGTGCGCTTATCTCTGTGTGTGAAGTGGGTGGGGGAGGGGGTGCCGTTTCTCTCAGTGGCTGGATGACTCAGGAAATCCCCTGGCACAGATGAGAGAAGGAAGAAGACAGGTGACGATGCTGAGTCATCTGGGGGTGGGTGACATGGGGGCGGAGCCACAGCACAGCCAGACATAGCAGACTGACATCACAGCAACATTTATTAGCTATGTGACCTGGGGGGCCTGGGGGGGGGGGCTTCTGACTCCTCAGAACCTCTGTTTCTTCATCAGGAGAGCAGAGCTAACAAAAAGGCACATTCCTTAGGGCCGGGAGAAGCAGAACCTAGGCAATCCTGACAGGCCAGGCTCTACAGAGACCAAGGCAAGAGAATCTCAAGTTCAAGGTCAGCCTGGGCTACACAATGAGATGGGTCTCAAAGGAAAAAAAAAAATTGAGGGATCCAGGCACCCCCCCCCCCCAAACTGGAAAGAAAGAGCAGTGGTGTCCCTGCATGCTGAATACAAGCCTGGTCCTTGCAGGAACCAACTCCCAACTCTCTGCAAATCCCATGTGGCATTGTGCCCTGGCTTTCTGATGAGGAGACTGAGGAGGGGAAAAAACAGCCCACAGGTACAGCAGGCTGGGTGAGAAAACACATCCCCACCCCCACCCCAAGCTCCTTAGTAAGCTGCTAGGAGCAGTTCACCCTAAGTCCAGCGTGAAGCACAGAGAGCCTCAGCGTCTCATCTCTCTTCTCTCCTGTGTCCCCAGCTGGGCACCTAGGGAAACCGAGTTCTCACAGGCTCTGGTCTGGGCACAGAGCCAGCTGTGTGGTGTGCCAGATGTTCAAAATCAAGGTGCCTCAGTTTCTACTTCATGTTCCAAAGTCATTCCAGCAGCCAGCCTGGCCGTTCAGATGTGCAAAGCTTACGTTGGATAGAGCCATCCACACATGCCTGCCAAGCGCACGCCTTGCCTTTAATCCCAGCACTCAGGAGGCAGAGGCAGGCAGATCACTGTGAGTTTGAGGCCAGCCTGGTCTACAGACTGAGTTCCAGGACAGCCAATGCTTCACAAGGAAACCCAGTCTCCAAAACCACAAACAAAAACAAAAAGGAGTCACAGCATCTAGACTCAGGGTACCCAGCAGAGCCATCTCCCTGCCTGCGGCTGTGGAGGGGCCAAGTTCCTTTCATGCCTGTCACTCTTTAAGGCCTGGACAGCCTTGCAGCTCCCAGCAGCCCTGGCTCAGCAGCCCAGGGCAGGGAAAACACAGCCTACAGGTTCCATGGGGACGTGTGGCGGAGGTTCAGAGCATCTGTACTCACACTTGCAGCTCACACTCACAGCCGCCTGTAGGGTCATCTCCCAGCCTCCTCATAGCTGTCTCCAGCTCCGAGCACCACATAGTACTGTGTCTGTTTCTGGCTGCCTCTCCCAAGGGGCTGAGCCCCGGCTGGCCTGCCTTACACTGTCCCAGTTTCATAAGGCCCAATCAATGTTGGAACCAGGGACAAAGGACTTCAAACCTCATGGTGCCTTCTGTTCTAGAATCCTCAGGCCATCTGGCAGGATGGCACTTCCTATAATCCTAGCAAGATGGGATGGATGGGAAGTTCAAGGCCAGCCTGGACTGCATAATGAAACCCAAAAAATAAAAATATGGCAGGGGGCAGGTAAGATCAAAATTTATACACGCATGGAATTTTCAAAGAATAAAAATACTAAAAATGAATTTAAAAAAATCTCACCAACATCACCCTAACCCTCCGCAGCAGTCTTTGGCCGTTCCATTCTTCATTCTTCCCGAGAGCCCGAAATCAAATTGAAACTATTCCAAGGCGCCAGCTTTTCCCAACTCCTTGACATCCTTGCTCACTGGGCCTTTTGCATTTATTTCCCTCTTCCTCTGTGTGTACTCCTTTAACATCCTTCCCAGGACCCAGCTACTGTCTGTCCATCTGCTTCTACAGAGGCAGTCTGGGCCCTGTATTTGCCCTCCAGCTAGCTGAGGACTGAAAGGGAAGAAGTGATCTCTGGCAGCCCTTCTTTTTCTCCATCTTCTCACTCTTCTCTGCTCCCTTGCTCCCCCCCTCATTCCCTCTGCTTCCCTTCTTCCCTCCCCTTTCCTTTCCATCTGGATAGAGCGAGCACTTCACAATTTTCCACAGAAAGAGCTTCAGGCATGGCAGGACACTGGAAAAAAATATAGTCTCCTTAGAGGGAATGAACGCTACTATGAACAATTAAAAAAAAAAATCAGTCCCTGAGTGGCTGGCCTGGGGCCTCTGAGCCAGTCACATCCATTAGCCTTTGACAGCTGTGCCTAGTGGCTGAGGAAATGTTGTGTTTGCTTTAGAAGCCGGGAGTCCGGTCCCCATATGGAGGTAACCTGTTTGAAGGTGCAATTCCTGATACCAGGGTGAGGATAGTGAAATTTTGTTGCATACACACACACACACACACACACACACACACACACATATGTACATACACACACACACACACACACACACACACACACACTGTATGGAGGTGAGGGGAAGAGAGAGTGTTCTAGTTTGCTTTCCATTGCTTCAACAAGTACCATGACCAAAAGCAACTGTGGAGGAAAAGGTTTATTTGGTTTACAGGTCCTGATGACAGCCCATCATTGAGGGAAGTCAGAGCAGGAGCCCAAGCAGGAGCAGGCAAGGAGCCATGAAGGAACCCTGCTTTGCTGGCTCCCATTCAGCGGCCTTTCTTAGACAATCCAGGACCACCTGCCTAGGGATGGTACCGCCCACAATGGTCTGGACTCCTTCGAGGCAATCAACAGTCAAGAAAATGCCCCCACAAATTTGCCCACAACTCAGTCTGATGGAAGCAGTTCCCCTCCCACATAACAATAGCTTGTGTCAAGTTGACCAAAACTAAACTGGTTCAGAGGACAGAGGGTTCTGCCTCGTGATATGTGCGGCAGAGACAATTTGTGGAAACTGGTCTTCTCCTTCCTCTATGTGGGCTCCAGGGCTTCAACCCAGAACGTCCCACCTGATGCCAAGTGCCAGCTCGCAGGCCTTTCTGTTGCTCTTTGGGTTGTCTGGTCCTGCTAACCCATTAAACACGCAGCTTCCACGGTACTCAAGTAACCCCATGTCAGCAGCCACTGCCCTCCAACACACAAGAGCAAGGAGTTGGCAGCTCACCACCCATCTCTGGGACCTGAGCCAGGATGGGGCAGGAGCACTCCATAAAATGCCAAGCCCCCCATAAATTGCCAAGCCCCCTTGTGTGAAAATCCCAGCTTGGGCTCCCAGCGAAGGGTCAGGGCGTGGGATGCAGGAGGCCACGGCCCCCGGCCCACCCCCGGCCCTCCCGCTCAGGAACCTGCGGGTGCCTCGGTGAACTTCAGAGCCTTGTAAAACCCCTTTGATAAATGAACACAGGGCTGACCTGCACGGGGCTGACAGGACAGATGCACATAAATCTTGTATGTGCTCAGAAACTCCCTCACCACTGCACCGGCAACTCCAAAGCTCTGATTTGTAGCAGAAAACCCTTGATGTGGTTGGTCCCCAAGCATCCAAGCCCCAGAGGTTCTGGAAAAGGCAGAACACGAGGGGAGAAAGAGCAAAGTTAGACAGTGAGCGACAGTGACCTCCAACTGCCCAACGTGCCTGGCACACAGTCAGTGGGTACATTTTGTGAGCCAGCTTTAATCCTCCTCTGTGACAAAGACAGCTAACGGTCACCAAGTGGTCACTAAGTGCTGGACACTCACTGGGCGCTGGGAGCCACGTTCCCTTAATACATGAGCACTATTGTTAGTTTTACTGATGGAGCTCTGAGGCGCCAAACAATAGTCCCATGTCCCCAGGGTCACGAAGCTGGGAAGTGTCAGGGACGGATTTGGACCCAGACTATCTGGTCCAAATGCCTTGCTCCAACTCACCACCCAGAAGTACAGCTCTTGGCCTGCAGGCCTGCCTCTCCGAATTCTTCCCCATAAAAGCATTCTTCCCTCTTGGTGCCCTGTACCGGAAGCTGGTGGTCTTGCTCACCATCCTACCTATGGCTTCACAGGCAGCTATACCTTCAGCTAGGTCCCCAAGCCTTCAAAGCCAGAGTTTCTCAGTGGCTTCCTCAGGTTCTGGCTCACAGGAAGGCTGTGTCCAGAGACCTAGAGTCTTTTCCTATGTCCCTCTGAGTGGCCAGGACAGCCCCAGCCCCAGCTGTCTTCCTGGTCTTCACTCTTGAGTGGTTGGGGCTATGTTGGGCTTGTTCCCACTGGGCCTGAAGCATGTTGGCTGCCGTGCCCTGCCGGGTTTTGTGCTTTTGAAAACCTCTTCCTGAAGTGCCCAGGGCAAGTGTGTGACCACATGGGTGGTCTTCACAGGCCAAACTAGGTTTGACTAGCTTGTGCTGCCTCCTGGGGCACCCCTGTCGCACCCCATATCTGCTTCAAACCCAGCCCCAGAGATGCCCATTCCCAGACTACACAGTCCCCCCAGCAGGTGACAGTTCCACAGCTGAGTGTCCACAGAGCCACAGAGCCAGCTCCAGGGTCAACCCCTGGGCATGCATCATCCCCAAGAGAAGCCTCCGCCCAAAGTGCCATCGCTGTGGTCCCTCCAGCTGCCCTTCCCCAGCTCTGAGAACCAGTCACCCACTTCCTGTCATCCACTTGTCTGTCTTGGGGTGTCACACAGAGGAGATGGCTATGTAGCCCTGACTGGTCAAGAACTCACTATGAAGACCAGACTAGCCTCAAATTTACACAAAGCCACATGCCTCTTTTTCTTGAGTGCCGGGATGAAAAGAGTCTGCCATCACACCTGGCTTTGTTGTTGTTGTTTTAACGAGGTCTCAGATAACCTAGGCTGGCCTTGAGTACAATATGTGAAGATGATGACCATAATCTCCTGCCCCCACCTTCCAAGTGCTGGGATGACAGGAGACCCCTATAACTAGTCTGCTTGCCTGAACTTACTTACTTTCTTTCTTTCTTTCTTTCTTTCTTTCTTTCTTTCTTTCTTTCTTTCTTTCTTTCTTTCTTTCTTTCTTCCTTTCTTCCTTTCTTTTTCTTTCTTTCTTTTTCTTTCTTTCATTCTTTCCTTCCTCTCTCTCTTTCTTTCTTTCTTTCTCTTTCTTCTTTTCTTGCTTCCTTCCTTTCCTTCTTTCTTTCTTCCTTCCTTTCTTTCCTTCTTTCTTCCTTCCTTTCTCTTTCTTTCTTTCTTTCTTTCTTTCTTTTTTTTGGTTTTGGTTTTGTTTTGTTTTTATCAAGGCAGGGTTTCTCTGTGTAGCCTTGCCTGTCCTGGACTTGCTCTGTAGACCGGGCTGGACTTGAACTCACAGAGATCTGCCTGCCTCTGCCTCCCTGGGCGCTGTGCCAGCGCGCCCATCTGCTTGCCATATTTCAAGGCCAGGCCATGTCAACTCTGACAGATGGGGTCTGGCCCCTCTGGGGGGAGGGCTGAATTCTGTACACACTCTGGATCTTTCTTGTGGCTCTACATCACTGCCCAACTTTCCTGCGTGGGGTTTTCCGTATGCACACGCGCACGTGGCTCACTACAGACGCAGCCCAGAGCTCTGTGGGTGCCAGTGGAGTGCCACCCAGCCACACTCCAGCCCCCTCCCTGCTGCTGCCCAAAGCTGCATCTTACCTTTTGTGCTGCTGTGTGGTAGGCCACTGGTGACGTGAGGGTTGATCTTGATTGGATCTGGAATCAACTAAGTAAGAGACATGCCTCTGGGCAGCCCTGGTATTCCCAGGAAGGACTCCTAAGTGGGTGGCTCCCTTCCCTAACAGCCCAGACATAAGGAGGCCTTCAGAGAAGGCAGTGCTGCCGGCTTGCCTGCCCCTGCTTCTGGCTAGTGTGTGTGTGTCCCTACCTCTAGTGTGTTGCCGTTACCATCACCACACTGTCGCCGTCCTTCCCTGACATCAGACTCCAGCTGCTTGAGCCTCCAACATGGACTGAAGACCAGTGACCACCCGATAACCCTCCAGGCCTTCAGCTCCTGCAGCTCCTGGCTTCTCGGCCTCGCTAGCCTAGACACCACTCCCCCATGCCCCCCCCCCACTCCTTCCTGTGAAAGCCATGCTAGTGAATCTCCCTCTATTACAAACACCACATGGGCTCTGTTCTTTCAGAGAAACTGCTGGTACAGTGGCTGGTTGAACTTGATCCCTTGGTGGGTGGAGAGGTACCCATCTGAGGAAAAAGCTGATGTTTTCCTGAATTTCCGGTCTTCTGATGACAGCTCAGGATACATTTGTTGAGTGGACACCCACGAGTGGAAATCTAACCCTGGAGAGGTGTGCACCCTTTCTGTACATTGGACAAGATGCCTCACACCCACCTGTGGTGACTGTCATTCCTGTGGTTCACCAGCTCCTGGCTTCAGTCCTTCCTGATGCCTCCCTCCCCTCCTGACACCAGGCTGGGCCTGCAGGTCACCTGGCTGCAAGGCAGGCAGCCCGGCCCACTGGAGCAGCCTGATGATGCCCACATGGGTTCAGAGCCCAGGACCTGATGTCTGTTTTGTTGGGCTTTGCAAACACACATGTCACCTAGCTCTGAAAATGTGTTCCTGTCTCAAGCCACCAATACTCAGAACTGAAAGGGGAATGCATTTTAAAATTGCAGCCTGCCTAGGTCCTAGCGCAATGCTTCTCAACCTTCCTGACGCTGCAACCCTTTAAAACACTTCCGCATGTTGTGGTGACCCTGCCACCGCCACCATAAAATTATTCCATTGCTACTTCGTAGCTGTAATCTGGCAACTGCTGTGAGTCATATTATAAATATCTGACGCACAACCCCAAGGGGTCGCGACCCGCACGAGAACCCTGTCCTAGCATCACTTGGGTAGTACTTGGGTAGTACCTTCAGGAACAGGAGCTTACAACCCTTGGTTCCACCTGCTCTTCAGGCTGGGCTAGAGACCCCCAGGTCCAAGCTCACAGACGTGGCATGGCAGTGCTTTGAGTGAGGCCCTTCTGTCACTGTGACCTGGACCTCCACCGTCTGTCTCAGCTCTGTATGGGTCACCCTAACCCTCTCAAAACCCCAATCAATGCACAGGTGTGATTTCCAGTCACAGGGAGGCAAACTGACACAGAGAGGGTAAGTACCGTGCCCAAGATCACACAGCCTGTTACTGAAGGGCTGGGATTCCAAGCCAGGCTTGAGTAGACAGAGGTGAGAGAATGGACATGGAAGATTCAGGACCAGCACAGCACCTAATCCAAGGTCACACAAGGTAACTTTCCTAAACCCCAGCCATAGCTCTTGCTCCTTGGGAAGGGGTGGGATTGCCAATGTGCTCTTGCTTCATGTCTTAAGAACTTTTTCTTGGGTGAACAAGATGGCTCCAGTGAGTAAAGGTGCTTGCTGCTAACCCTGACGACCGGAGTTCAGTCCCTGGAACCCACGTGGTAGAAGGAGAGAGGTGACTCCTGAAGGTTGTCTTCCGATTTTCTCATGAGTGCTGTGGCACGCGCATGCATTTGTGTGCTCTTATGCATTTGTGTACCTGTACACACACACACACACACACACACACACACACACACACTAAATAAAATGTAATACAACCGAAAACGAAGAGGCAGGCACATTTTTGTGAGTTGCAAGCTAGCCTATCTTAAAAGAAGAAAAGAAAAAAGAATTTTTCCTTGACATCACATCTTCCCGGGGTCCTGGAGGGTCTAGTTCAAGCAAGGGGTCAGCCATGGCCCTGAGAGAAGCAGAGAAACCAGGTTGCATCCCAGAGGCCTCCACAGTGCCAGCTGGGGGCCTGGCTGGACCCTCTCCACTGCACACCTATTAATATTGATCGGACTGGAAAACGGAGCTGACAGCAAATTGGAAAACAGAGGTGGACGTGGACAGCACATTGTTCCCTGCAACCAGCCGGGGGGCAGCAGGGTCCTGGGGAGGAGAAGGTACTCAGGGCCTCGACCATAGGATCAGAGCAGGCCATCTGGAAGCAAGGAGAGAGTGTACGGTCAGCATGGTGGCTGGGCCCCCTGTACACGCTGGGTCTTCATCTCCCTGTCGCTGTTTATGGGCTTGCCCCGCACCTAGGGGACAGGTTAGGCAGGGTAGCAAGCACCTGCCTGCTTTCCTGTCCCTGAGCCTGACATCTGCTCACCCACCAGCTAAGAATACTCTCTTCAAAGTGCAGCTCTGCCTTGCTCCAAATCTTTAGACTTCATCATTCTTTCGTTAAAACAAGGAGAGGTGAGACTTGGGATTCCTTGTGCCTTTCCCAAGAGGCACCATGCTCTCTTGGTCCAGAGGCTGAGCCTGTAAACTCTATTTCCCAGACCCTCTTGCCTCTGCCTTATTGCTAGGGACAGACAATGGGAAGGACCGGAGACTGGAGGGTAAAGGGACAGCATAGCCTGCTGCTGGCTTGGAGTGCCCACACTGGATCACCCACTTCCTGGCCTCTTGGCTTCAACACCCCCTTGCAGTACCCTGCTTCAGATGCCTTTTCCTGGTAGGTGCTCCTGCAGGCCTTTGGTTTCTGGGGAGTGTCCCCACCTCCCCAGGAGCCTCCTGGCTGAGGCCTGCCTGGGCTGTTTATGATTATGGTTTCCAGAGTGTGGTTACTTGATTCACATCTGTCTCCTCCAAACTGACAAATTCCATGGAGTGAGCGGCCAGCATCTGGTTTTGCTCAACACTGTACGGTTAGCGCACAGTAGAAAGGCTGCTGCTGGGGCTTGGAGTGCGCAGGGCAGCAGGACTATTGTGTATGCAAATGAGAGAGCTTGTATGCAAATAAGAGATGGGAGGAGCTACAGCTGAGCTACTGCTCCGCGAAGCTTCCCCTTTAACACCAGCTCTCTGAAACAGCCTCTTAGGGAAACTTTAGAGTTTCTACCAGCCTCTGGGATTGGGAAGGAGGGCATGGATGAACGGGTGGGTGAGTGGAGCCAGGATGGATGATGGGAGGATGGGTGGATTGGCAGGTAGGTGGGTGGACAGACAGGTAGGTAGATAAATGGAAGAAAATCTTTAACCCTTCAAAAACCGTGTGGTGGTAGCTGAGTGTGGTGGCCCATGCTTGTGATCCCAGCACTTGGAAAGTGGAGGCGGAAGGATCAGGAGGAGAGTTCAAGCTCATCTTCAGCTACACAGCAAACTTGTGGCCAACCTGGGCTACAGGAAACTCCACCTTAAAAAAAAAAAAAACAAAAAAACAGAAACCAGAAAAATCTAGTGGGAAAGATGAGCAGGCTGAATTAAGACAATAGCTAAATGCTCTCTAGAGTAGAGGCTCCTGGGAATGCTTGCTGTGTTCTGTAAAGTGGGCCAGAAGGTCAAGGGGGCGTGGCCTCAGGTCTGAGCTGTGTTCCACCGTGTTGAACAAGATTAATGATTTGGTTGGGAACCATTCTGAGACCACCAAGGAGAAGCTGACAGCCCTGTACCTGCGGAGGGGCACAAGCTGCCCATGGGGCAGTGAGGGTCAGAGCTAGGACGTCTTCTGTCTGCTTTCCCTTGGTTCCAGGCTGGGCCTGCGTCTAGAGTCCCAGAATGGGTCTGAGTCCATCCAAAATGAGCTAGGTCAGAACCATGGTTCTCTGGGGAGGCCAGAACCGTGGTTGCCATGAGTAGCCAGGACTTTCGAGATGTGTCTGAAAGCATTTGTGGGGTCTGGGGAAGTGACTCAGTCAATAAAGGGCTTGGCAAGCAAGCCCAGAGTTCAGATCCCCTGGGCCCACATGAAAAGCCAGGCGGGGCATAGTGCCCACTTGTAATCGAAGAGTTTAGGAGGTGGAGACAAGACCCCAGGGTAAGCTGGCTGGCTGAACCAGAGGGGCAGGCAAGCTCCGAGTTCAGCTTAAGACCCTGCTTCCATAAATGAAGTGAGGACTGATCCAGAAAGACGACTCATTTCAATCCCTGCCCTCCATATAAATAAGCACGCATGACCCCCTCCCCCACCACACACATATGTGCACCCCGAGACTTATAAACAGACAGCCGAACACAAGCACTGGGTTTAGTGGTTCCAGCACCCAGGAGGTTAAGGCAAGAGGACCATCAGGAACTGGAGGTCAGCAGGGGTCAAGAAGGGGAGGAGCCACACCCAGCCCTCGACTGTCACTCATTCACAGAGGCCCGTGGCCACCTGCGGATGGCATGGGGTGGCAAAGAGCATCCAGCTGACAAGCCCTACGCACTGCACAGCCAGCCAAGCAAGAAGCCTCTGCAGAACTGTAATCGTGTCAGGGTGGCCCGATGGTCAGATTTGTGGATTTGAGCACCGTAAACGCTACCTATGGCCAACGCTTAACCGAAGCGTTGCTGCAGCTGAGACACGAGTCTCGATGCTGAGCGGGAGAAAGCAGAGGCTATAAATAGCCTCGTGTCAGCTGAGGGCAGATTTTTTTTGTGGCCAAAAAAGTTACACAAAATATATTTTTTTGTAAGCAGTTTTGATCAGGGAGCTTTGCATGAAACAGTCCTCCAAAAGATGCCGTAGGAGAAAAGTTTTTCCAAATTCTGACAGGAAGGCAGTTAACAACCCCCCTCATACACACACACACACACACACATACACACACACACACACACACACACACACACACACACACACACACACACATTGTACAGTAAAAGAAGGTTAAAAAATTCTATGAAGCCCCAGAAAAGCCCAGAGCTGGCCTCAGGCCCATTCCCTGGAGACGAGCTGGTTTTGCTTTCCTACACATGGGGTTTTCTTTTGTTGGTTGGTTTTTATGAGAAAAAGCTCACCATGCAGCCCCGGCTGGATTTGAACTCCCAACAATCCTCCTGCCTCATACACAGACTGCTGGGAGTACAGGCTTATGCCACCTGTGTGGGATTTGTTCCTGGATATTCAACTATTTCTGCCTGAACTAGGGTTCTATGTGGCCCACCTGGCAGTTTTGCTGTTGTTGCTTTAAAATAAGAATAGTTTATTCTTGATGGCGTGATGGTGCACGCCTTTAATTGTAATACTTGGGAGACAGAAGCAGGCAGAAGTGAGTTTCAGTGAGTTTGAGGCCACTCAAACTCTGTGCTCTGCACAGTGAGTTCCAGGACAGCCAGGGCTACATAGATACACCCTCTCTCAATAACACCAAGGAATGATAGATAGATAGATAGATAGATAGATAGATAGATAGATAGATAGATAATAAAATGATTATAGTTTAACAACTTGTCAGCCAGGTGTGGCGGCCCACATCAGTAAACCCAGCACCTGGGGGCGGAGGCAGGAGGCTCTGGAGCTCCAGGCCAGGGTGGGCTACATATCTAAACCTTGTCTTGAAACAAAACAAATCTTGGAACCCCAAAAGGTCTCAGAGGGCGCCCCTGTACAGGCAGCAGAGCGGCAGGTGTGGGAGGCTCAAGGACTGCTCCCATCCTCGGGACAAAACCTTGTTTCTGGATCTCCTCACTCCACAGCTGAGAATCAGGATTTACGCCTGACTCTCATTGCCCCGCCTCTCACGGGGTGCTGTCTTGTGAGAGTTGCGGGTTCAGAAGCCCCTTCCCCACTGTGGACACCCCAGGGGCTCAGGGCAGAGAGAGCGGACAGGCTCTCTGGGTGGGCAGAAAGACAGGCGGGGGCGGCGGGGGGAAGCAGTGCCACAGACGGGTTGCTGGTTCTCAGCCACCCCTGCAACAGGTGGCCTGCCATCTGCTTGGGCTCCGGGCCCAGGCCACGTGTCCAACCCTCTTGAGTTTAGCCTTGGCTGAGGGCTCGGCCTGAGTTCATACAGACAGAAAAAGAACTTGGTGTGAGCTGTGGGCCAGAGGACAGAGTGCAAGTCACTCGCCCCAGGGAGGGAAGCTAAAAATGACCAGGGATCTTGGAAAGTCCCTCTATTTGGCCCTGACCTTCCTCTCTCTCTGTCTCTCTCTCCGTCTCTGTCTCTTTCTCTCTGTGTCTCTGTGTGTGTGTGGGGGGGGAGGGTGTCTGAGCTCAGGCTGGCCTGGACTCCCTATGTAGCAGAGGATAACCCTGAACTTCTGGTCCTCCTGCAACTCAAGCCCAGGGCCTTGTGTATACTGTACAAGCATTCTACCAACTGAGCTACAGCCCCTGACCTCCCTCTCTTACATCACTGGGATCCTATAGACAGGGACACCCACCATTTACACAGTACTGGTGGACACGGAGCCCAGAGAGATGAAGGAACCTGCCCAGCGCCACACAGCTTAGCCATGCACTGACTCTCACGGGGTCCTGCCAGATGCATGCCATTGGCCTCTAAACCAGAGAGAGCTGCATAACTGTACAGCCCTGCCACCACCCAGGGAAATTTTCCAAGGCTCTGACTCACATTTCTGGTGTGAAGGGAAAATGATAGCAGCAAGATCCCAAATGCTCTCTTTCAGGGAAAGAGCACTGTCTCCAACATGTCCTTCTGCTCAAATCCAGCACACGCCTTTCCACTTTTGTTTTAGTGGCCCAGTACCCCACATAGTCAGTGTTACCAGCCTGGATGATTGAGACATTTGCCAACATACCCAGGACAAGCCTGGGCTAGGACCTGGTCAGTAGGATCAGCAGCTGGCCACCCGTTCCCTAAAGGGACATGCTAAAGCCTGTTTCTTGAGGCAGGGCACAGCTGTCACCCTTGCCAACAGCCAGGACCCTGACATGTGGCAAGCTGAAGCTCGGGAGACACCTGACACATGACCTGCCTCTCTGAGGCAGAGAGGCCCGGGAAGCCAGTCGATCCAGAGTGACCGCCTGGCTCCCAGCCCTCCCGAGCCCTCTCCTCCAGCTGCCACATACCTTCCCCATTCTCTGTGGCACCTCCACAGGAGCACTCAGGATGAGAGCCGCTGGCTATGGTGGGGCGCTGCCATGTGACACACGGCAGCTCATGCACATATGGGCTTTTCTGATGATCACTTGCAAGAACATTTTGTAAAGCAACTGAAAACCATGAGTTCTCCGTTTTCTAAGGAGCAGGGGTCCCTAGCAGACACCCGCCTTCCTGGGCGATGACTCAGGCACTACTGTGGCCTTCCTGTGGGAGTTGAAGCTCTGGCTTCTATATGGAGGTGGTAACCTTGAACTTGGAGGCATGGGGATCTAGGCCATGACCCTATGGCTGACTCCGAAGTCTTGCGGGACTCACTGAGACGTTAGAGGTTTTGGCAAATGCACAGCTATTCTGGGCTGGTGGCTTAGTAGGCCAGTGTAGTCCTGGGGCTGAGTCTGCTGGGGTCTGCCCAGCTCCGCTTTTAAGCTCCTGGAGGTTCCAAACTGAGGTCAAGAAATGCAGCTGGGAGGAGGTGGGAGGATCCCAGGCAGAATCAAGAGGGGAGCTGGGGTTCCTACATCCTTCAGGCTCCCCTTTGCTCCTTCAGAACCCAAGAGACTCACAGGGCCGGAGCTGGTGAAAGAGAAAAGAAACGGAAAGACTGAGATCCACCCCGACAATCTGGACACCCAGCCCTGCCTGGCAGAGGGACAGAACTGAGAGTCCCTACCCTAGGAATGGCCTGCCCCTCCCAGGCCTCGGAGCTGACAGTCTCCTGCCACCCGCGGCGCCAGAGTGCCTGAGAAAAGCTGTGGGGCGGGGCTCTGGAGGGAGGCCCAAGCAGGGGCTTACTTTCCCAAACTGGTCAGGAGCCCAGAGATAGGAGGGGTGGCTCCCCCTGGCTGTGTGCCTACGAGAACACACAAATGCACACTCTGCAACACACAGGGCCAGGAAGGCTCATCCAGACGGGATACACACAGACACAAAGAGATGAGGATTCAGACTCGGTGATGGGTTGGAGAGATGCAGGCGGGGTGCAAGACAGAGACAGAGAAGGGAGACCCAGACGTTGACGCTGAGATCTGTACAGGTAGTCACAATGGCCCTGTCGGCTCCCGTATGCCTACGCTGGGGCCAGGGCCGGCCTCTGGCCATGTCCCCCCCCCGCCCCCCCCCGGGCAGCCCCAGCCCATTTGAAATGACTGTGACGCCCGTGTAACACTCAGAGGCACACCTTGGTCAGAGTCATCTGTGTCCCCAGCGTCTCTGAATCTACCCCGTGCCCCTCCCGGGACACTGCTGGGCTAGGACTTCTTGCCTCCTAGAAAGCCCCTCACACCCGGAGTTTTGCATAGCCGGTCTGGCTTCCGTCATTCTGTGTCATTGCTGAAACTCTCCCAAGTTGCTGCGTCCTGTCATTCTTTCTGTTTCATGCTTGCCACCAAACTTGACAAGTGGTATTCCATTCAGTGGTGACCCTGGTCTGCTGAGGGGAGGGTGGTGGGGGCTGGGGAGGGGCCAGGCAGGGGGCACTCGGGAATCTAAAGTGTGGGGCTATTGTAAACAAGGCTACTAGTGACATTTGTGCCCTGGGCCTGTTCTTGTTTCTCTGGGCGTGAATGTTAATACCTAAAAATGGAGTTACTGCATTGAGAGTCAGGAGAACAGGAGAGACCGTAGCAGGCAGCTGTGTATCCCTTCTCTACAATGGAGATAAAAGGGTCTGGGACGTGGCTCAGCCGTGAGGTGCTTACCTGGCATCTGAGAAGCCCTGGCTTCCACCCAGTGCCCCAGTAACTGGGTGTGGTCTGTAACCTCCACACTAGGAGGGGAAGTCAGGAGGATGAGAAGTTAAGGTCATTCTCAGCTACACAGGGAGTTCCAGATCAGCCTGGCCCTGTTTAGGACTCCACCTCAAAGAAAACAACAACTCGGGGATAAAAAAAAAAAAAAACGGAACAGCCCAGCGGTGGTGGCACACGCCTTTAATCCCAGCACTTGGGAGGCAGAGGCGGGCAGACTCTGTGAGTTCGAAGCCAGCCTGGTCTACAGAGTGAGTTCCAGGATTTCCAGGGCTACACAGTGTGACTCTGTCGTAGATAAAGCAAAGCAAAACAAACAAACAAAGAGAGTGGAACTAATCATGATACCCATTAACAACACTTGATTAACAAGACACACATGGAGCATTATTCTGCCTGGAACTCCCAAAGTAACCGAGGAAGAACTTAACTTCTGGTCATCCTGTCTCTACTTTCCCCCCACCCAGCAGGAAGTGACCAGTTTTATATTAATTTTGCCATATAATTATTGAACGTGGGGATGGGGCTGGCAAGGTGGCTCAGTAGGAAAAAGGTGCTTGCAGCGAACTGGATGGCCTGCATTCAATCCCCAGGACTCACATGGTAAGAGAATCAACTTCTGGGGTTGACCTCTGACCTCCACATGCATATCCCTTCCCAAATGAATAAAGAAAAAAAAATTTTTTTTGAGACAGGCTTTCTCCGTTTAGTCCTGGCTGAACTGTAATTCTCTCTTTCGACCAGGCTGGCCTCAAACTCAGATGTCTGCCTGCCTCTGCCTCTCGGGTCCTGGGAACAAAAGCATGGACCACCATGCCTGGCACAAATCTAACTTTTTTAAAAGGGGCAGTACACAATTGTTGTCTCAGGTACCCAGAAGGGTCAGTTGAAGCTAGGAGGAGTTTAAGACCAGGCTGGGCCATAGAGCGAGGTCTTATATTGGAAATAACCCTTTAAATAAAATTAATATAGAGCACATGCTGAGGGAAGGGTAGCCAAGAAAGCACAAAGGCCTCTAGGTGGAAACTGAGGCAGTGAGGCAGAGGGCATGAAGCTGGGTGCACAGTCCCTGATGAGAAAGTCTCAGGTTTGGGGATTCATGTGTGTGTCCCCTACTTTTCTCCCACCCCCTAAGGCACCTCCTGACAAGGTACCCTCTGAGCAGATGAGGGTTAATCAAGAGTGATTAACTTTATGATTATGGTTTCCTGAGGCACCGGGAAAACATACTATGGTGTGCTGGCAGCGGTAATGGCCTTCCTGCCCTTATCTTCAAGACATCTTCCAAACAGTCCCATCTGATGGGACGCTCTGACAATTTCTTACCATTAATCTAGCCATGTTTACAGAGCAGGAAGCCAGCCAGGGTCCAGGGTCAACCAAGAGGCCAGGTGAGTAGGCTCCAGGGTCATCTGGTGTAGCCCCGCCCACGGCTGGCTGCAGAGCCGAGGCCCCTGCTGCCAAACCCAGGCTGAGTCTGGGTAGGTCTGAGGCCATGGCTGGCTGGATCTATGTGATTATGCCCTGGCCCTCGGGAGCAGGAAGGAAGGCCCACGAGGATCTGCAGAGAAGTAAGAGGAGCAAAGAAAAGCAGAGAACTGCCCGCGCTGTCCTTGCTGGTCGCAGAACCCCTGACCTATGGCCTTCTCTGACCTCTGACTCTCATCCTCGGTCACTGGATTAGCTGCTTTCTCTTTGTTGTGACAAAAACACCTGACAGAAGCAATTTAAGGGATGAAGGGCTTATGGTGGAAGAAATGGTGGCAGAGAATGTGAGGTGACCCGGTCATATGTCAGAAAGCAGAGGGAGCTGAATGCTGGGGCTCAGCTTGCGTTCTACTTTTCATTCAGCCTCGGACCTCAGGCCTGGGATGGTGCCCATCCATTCCCACATTCAGGGTCCATCTTCCTTCATTGGGCCATCCTGTCTGGAAATGCCCCCACAGATGCACCCAGAGGGGTGTCTCCGGTGACTCTGAGTTCAGTCAAGTTGACAAGGATCATCGCAGGGTTTGATGTGTCCCGATTCTTCGAGGGTCCCCTTTCCCACCTGCCCAGCCTCCTTTTGTCTGCATCTCAGCCTTGCTGACTCCTCCCGCCCCCGAGCCATTGTGCACTTCCTATCTATGCTGGGGAACGCCTCCCCAGGGACCACCAAACCTGTCTCCAAACCAAATGCTCCCTCGATAGGAAGGTGGAAACGTCAGACCCAGACCCAAGCGTGGTCAGCAGGCACTACTGCTATGATGCACAGACCGCAGCCAAGGAAGCAGCTAGGCCAGAGAGCGTGGGATGGGTTAGCAGCCAGGCTGCTCCCCAGGGCTCCAACAGGATCCAGCCCCCGACCCCAGAATGTGACCTTCTACAACCCCTGTTGAACTTCTCTCTCCTCCTGTCTCCTCTTCCTCCCCATCTCTTCCTCCTCCATCTCCTCTTCATCTCTCTCCTCCTCCATCCCCTGTTCTTGTGCTGGGCATCAAACCTAAGACCCCATACATGCCAGGCGAGTACTGTACCATTGACCTTTGCTTCGGCCTTCCACACTGCACTTCCGATCCCCACAAGTGATAAAGTGATGCAAGGATGCTCAAAGCCTCTAACTTTTCTTTGTTGCAGTTCTTCTCAGGGAGAGTCTCTCTCTCTATAGTCCAGACTGGCCTGGAACTCACTGTGTAAACGCAGGCTGGCCTCAAACTCAGGACAGGGCTCTCGCTTCAGCTTCCTGACTTAGGCGCGGGCCACCATATGTAGCACACCCTCACTTGTTACAGTGACACCTGGAGACTCACCCGGCCTGACCTATTGTCACACAGAGTCCTGACTGTCCCTACCTGCCCCCCTACCCCTGCCAAGGCTGGCTCAGCATGGTCCTACCCAGCCCCAGTACTGAGTCCTGAAGGAGGTCCAGGCTGCCCACAGCCCAGTGAGTCACCCTCTAGGTAGTCACCATCCCTCAGACCCTTATCACCCTTGCACACCTCTCCTCAAGTCTGGCAGCTGTTTTCTCAAAGGCCGGAAGCCCCATTCAGGCGGCTGGCTTTGTTTCATCCAGCCCCTGGCGTGGAGGGGGAGCCCCAGCATAGCTAAAGCACTGTGCAATGCAGTTCCCGTTGGCTGGTCCTGCCCCCCCATCCCTGCAGAGCTCTGCCTCAGCCGCCTCCTCAGCCTCATGCTTCGTCAGAGCCCACCCCACCCCAGCGCTCATGCCCCTCTGGGAGGCGCTCTGACCACCCACCACAGACCCTACCTTATGGCCAGAAGTCATGTCATTTTGGGGCTCACCCTTCTTTTCTAGAACCTTTGGGAGTGCAGCATGCTCCCATGCTATTCCCCAGGAATGGCCGCCAAGTGGGCAGGCAAAGACTGCTGGGTAAAAGGCATGATGGCTTCTAGCTCAGTCCCACCTGGCCAGCTGCCCTCAAGCCATGCCCCCTCCCTGAGTGTTTCACCTTTACACTACAGACCCTGCCTCAAAGAACAGGATGTCCAACTAAGACATCACATCTGAGGCCTGGTACAGGCTTGCCCATTAGATGTTCATCTTGTTTTCCTTGCCATCTCACAGCCACCGAGGTGTGCCCTGGACCCATGGGCCTGGAGGGAGGTGGCTGTGTTGAACAAGCTCCTTCCAGACAACAGAAGGTTGAACTCAAAACACTTGCCCACTTTCACCAAGGTGGGGCCGGCCGTGTGCCACCAGCTTTGGGCACAGCCCTGCTGCCCTGGGCTGGGCTGGGCTGGGCAGCCTATCTGTGGGACTACTCAGTGACACATCACTGCCTCAGGCTGGCCCGTGCTGCTTGAGTCCACTCTGGCCAACAGCAGGGGACCAGGACCATGAGCATCTCACAGCTGGCAGAGACCTTGAACCCATCAGCCACTGTCAGAGTGTTCCCAGCTGTTTCGGGAGCCCCAGGATGGCAGGGCTGTGGCGCAAGAAGAGACAAGGTGTTCCCAGTGTTGGGACAGACAGAAGGACCAGAAGGCCCCCTGTACCCTCAGAACAGACCTCAGGCCTGACTCCTGCCCTGGCTAAGTCCCCACCCCCACCCCTACGCCCCTCTGAGGCTTTCCCATGGAATCTCTGGGTGGGTTTGGATTCAGGCCACAGGAACATGTATCGGAAGCTCAGGAACAGGAAACGCTGTGTGGCCTTGGCTGGCTTTCCAGGCTGTGGCCTTCAGCCGGCTGTGCCCGGGGTATTGCAGCCACTGAAGGCTTCAATGAGATGAAAATGGGAAGGGCCTTGGTCCCCAGGGTTGGCAGGGACTCTTCCTCCCTCCTTGGCTAGCTGCCTCTAAAACCCTCCACGGAGCACATTTATGGACAGGTCCTGCCTGGGTGGACACCACATCTTCAAATCCTGTTTGGGGCTGTGAGTGTCCAGCCTCAGCTATAGGGCTGAGAGGGCAAGGCTTGACCACTCTGGGAGAGGTGGGGCAAGGAGTGGAGGAAAGGTGTGAGATGTGCACACCTTTCTCAACTTGCTCCTCCTGCCACATCCTTAGTGCTAGGGGTGGTGTTCCAGAGTCATGGAGAGGGTATAGAAGGGTCCTGGCTAAAGCAGGGTCACAGCTGGGTCGGCTTGTGGCTGTATTCCCATCTTCTGCAAATGCAGAGGCGCCTCTGGCAGAGGAAACAGCTACCCACCCCAGAGAGAAAGCCAGCTAGCGCCTGCCACCACACAGCACTCTGGGGAGGAACTGAGTCAAAGAACGCAATGGGAGGGGTCCAAGGACAGTGGATGGGGGATGGGCTGAGGGACGTGGTTCCCCAAGAGTCCTCTGACTCCTTCCCTAAAATGCAGAGAATATCTTGTTCTCCATGTCCCTCTCTCGAAGGCCTTATTTGCTGGGCTAATAGCCTCCCCAACTCTGTCCCCTGTCCCTGACCTTGACCCAGAGGCATGGGGCTCTCTGGGGAGGTTCCATAAAGATCCATGCAGCCCTGGGCTGCAGCAGGAAATCCTGAAGCCAGTGTACAATACATTAGCTCGGGCCACCCAGGGGTCCCCAGACACAGGACTAACCCATTAGACCCTCCCCACCCCTCCGCTGGTTCTGTGGCCTTGACCATGCAAGATTGTTCAAGGAGGACAGACTGTCCTTTCAGTCAGTGGGTCAGGGACAACCAGCTGTCCACACGCAAAAGGATGAAGTTAGGGCCCCACCTCCTACACAGTATAGAAGCTAAGTGAAGATGGAGCAGAGATCTGCAATGAGAAAACCGTTGATGAGCCTAGAATTCACCAGGAGGGCTCTGTGACCACAGAGAGGGTGACGGCGACAGAGCTGCCGTCAGGGCTCAGTGGTTAAGGGCACCTGCTGCTTTTGCAGAGGGCTCGGGTTCAATTCCCAGCACTGCATGGCAGCTCACAGATGTCCGTGTAACGCCTGTTTCAGGGGCTCTGATACCATCTTCTGGCCTCTGGGGACACCAGGCATGGAAGAGATGTACACATACATGTGTGTAAAACACCAGTCTACATGAAATAAAATAAACCCAGAGAGAGAGACAGAGAGACAGAGAGAGAGAGACAGAAAGAGACAGAAAACTGGTAGGCCTGGTGGCACAGGCTTGTCATCTCAATTACTCTGGAGGCCCTGAATTCTTTCCCACATGGTGGGGGAGGTGTTTTTTTGTTTTTGTTTTTGTTTTTTGAGCCAAAAGACAGACTATAGAATAAAAAAATTTAGAGCACGTGTTTACAGCTTCATAGTGAAAAGTCAATAACCCAATTAAAAAATGAGCAAAAAAAAAAAAAAAAAATCATTTTTAAGACCAGTGGCAAGAAAGGACATTGGTCACTATGGAAAGGGCAGCAAGTGGTGAGTAGAAGATTGCCAGGGATGATCTGGGGGTTCCTCAAAAGGTTGACGCTGCCACTGGAGCCAGCCGTTTCTCCGCACCCACACACGCCCACACAAACACAAACATCCACAGCAGTGTTAGTCACAACAGTCAGAATCGGGAACAACCAAATTGCCAACAAACCGAGAATAAATACAATGTGGTCTGTCCGTGCGTGGGAAAATTACTTAGCCATAGAAAGGAGTGAGGTCTGTGGCAGGTGTTACCACAGGGAGGACCCGGGACTGAGTGAAGGAAGCCAGAAGTAGGCAACGCAGTTCGCAGGACCCATCCGCTGAGATGTTTAGAACATGAACATCATGGATGGGCCAGGGGTGCATAAACCTAGGGATAGGGGAGGTGGAGGGGAATGGGGACGGATTGGCGCTCACAGGAAGACACTTCAGGATTCACTGGTCTCCAGGCCGCCCGCCTCCACAGCTGCGCTGGGAAGTGCGGCTCTGCACTTAGAGGCCTGGGGGGGAGGGGGGACACACAGATTAAACCTCATAAGCCTCCAAAGGAGACCGATTTCCAGCCGGCTCAGTCCCCTGCTGACCAAGTCCCTCCTCTTCCATCCACCTCCCTCTGGGCTGAGCTCTCTACTCCTCAACCCCCCGCCCGCCCGCCACACACACATGCACTTTGGAACACCCTCTCACTGCTGGCAGGCGAGCTCACTAGAGTGACAGAGAGGCAGGCCAGACCCCTCTGTGAGGACATACTGTGAGCATACCGTGCTCAGCTGTCACCCACCAGAGCCAGTTCACCCGAGGTCAAAACAGTATCCAGGAAACCCAGGCTCCAGTACCTGCCAAGACAGGTCCGTAAAAGTCAGCCATCTTGGCATAGCCAAGGATGGCCCTGAGGGATAACCTGCCTCCGAGGCTCCTGGGGGTGGGGGGGTCAACCAAGGTTGCACTGCTGCTCTTCCAAGGGTGTTCCCTAGCAAGTGTCTACCTGTCACTTCTACCTCAGTGCCTTCCAGGTGCTGGGAACCCCACAGAGGCAGAAGACCCCAGGAGCTCGTGGTCCAGCAGGGGGCCAGATGCAGCCCTGAGGGTGCAGGGTGGGATACAGGCCTCCCAGTAAGGCTGTTCATGTCTCACTATCGGCCCCCTCCGCCCCCATACACACACACACACACACACACACACACACACACACACACATGCACACACGCACACAAGGGCCAAGCCTGGTGCTGCTCCATCTCGTTCGTGTTTGCCTCCCGTGGCCCATCCTGGGACGTGGGCCAGCATGGCTGAGTGCCAAGGAAATTCAAACATTCCGCATCCCATTCTGTGAACCCCCCCCCAAGCCCCCACTCCATGCCAGCATTTCTCTCTAGAGTGATTTGCCCTTAGGGGACAGTTAACGAGACCAGGAGGCGACAAATCTGTTAGTTTGCTCTGAGGGAGTGTAGTGCTGATGGTGCTACTGGCATGGAGCAGGCAGAGGCCGGGGACCCAGCTCTGGAGACCGAACACACTCAGAGCCTGAAGAATCCAGCTTGGTGACCGTGGTGCCTGACCCCAAAGCTGGCTTCATCTCAAAGGCATGTTAGGATAGGGGGACCTCACCAATACTCCTTACAGAGAGAGGCAGAAAGAGATGACATTATACACGAACGAGGCTGCATATTAAGTTAAACCTTCCCAGGCTGGACCTTATGGGGACATGGATCTGAACAAACCCCACCCCACAACCGTGGCTTGTGGGCCACGTGCCACCTAGGTACTTATAAATGCCACCCAACACCAAACTGTAAACGTACTGAAAGGATCATGCACTGTTTTTACCATTAAACATTTTTTAAAGATTTATTTATTATGTGTACATATTCTGTCTGCATGTACACCTGCACGCCAGAAGAGGGCACCAGATCTCATTATAGATGGTTGTGAGCCACTATGTGGTTGCTGGAATTGAACTCAGGACCTCTGGAAGAGCAGCCAGGGCTCTTACCCTCTGAGCCATCTCTTCCGACTCCATTAAAACTTTTTTTTTTTTTTAACTTACAGGCATTAATATGCACATGCAACTGACCAAAGCTAAGATGCCAGAAGATGGGACATATTGGGCACAGCCTGCTTTCTCCAACAAGCCCCAGTGGGTGGCTAGTCCTGAGGTCAACGGACTCAGCTCAAATCACAGCTGTGGCTGAAAACAGGGGTCTCTTCCCACACAGCCTGTCTCTCCTATTTTATTCTCCACACACCGTCCCGTCTGCCTCATTTAGGTGCTGAAGCTTGAACTCAGGGCTCCCCAAAGTGGACAGCTCTCTACTGGGATCTCCACTCCCAGCCCCGCTGCTCTGTCAACAAACAACCACGTCATCAGTGGCCTGGCTGCTGAATCCCTGCCCCCCCCCCCCCCCGCAAGATGGGGCTGTTTTAAACACGTTAGGAAGCCAGGCATGCAATGGCTCTCTACCCTGCGACCTTCGCACTTGGGAGGATGGAGGGTTCAAGGGCAACCTGGACTCTGTAGTGAAGCTCTCTCCAAAAGACACAGAACAAAGTGAAAGCACTTTTCAAGGTAGGTCATTTCTGCCACAGCGCTGTGTGTTCCAGGTGGGACTTGGCCTTCTCACTCCTACAACCGCCAAAGTTGACAGAAAGAACGCTAGCTCAGCAGGAGAAAATGCTTGTCCAGAAAGCCTGACGACTGGAGGTTGGGTTCCAGAATCTATGTAAGGGTGGAAGAAGACAGCAGAGTGCACACAGTTGTCTCCTGGCCTACACATATATGCTGCAACACACACACACTAATAATGCAGATTAAAATGCTTCTTAAGTTTAAGGTTCTGCTCTTGGTAATGTCCTTCTAAAGGCTGAGGTGGGAAGGCCGCCTTATGCAAGGCAGGACCTGGATGACCCTGAACATCAGCCCCACAGAAGATGGAGTCAACTCGGCTCTAAAGTCAATGCTCCCTCTACTCAGCTTGAGCTCTTCCTCTGAGCCCTGCCCTATGTCCTCAGGCCACCTACCTGTCTCCATGTGATCTCTTCAGGACTGTGTAGAATTGGGGCCTTGAAACCAGCTCTCTGGCCAACACTGTGTCAGTGATCTGGGATGAGAGGGCAGCCAATCGGCCCCCGTGCTATCCCAGCCTGCCACTGTTAACCCCGCTGACCCCCAGGTGGAGGCCTGTTCCTGGTCTGCAGGTGAAGAGACTGTACTGAGGTCATGTGGCCAGAAAGGAGTGTGGCTGGCACAGTAGCATGAAGCTGTGCTGCCCCTCGCTGCCTCCCCCCACCCCCCACATGCACAGTACAGTGCTGGAGATGACACTCATTCAAGAGATGCCCACTGGCTTCACGGGGCCTGGCTTTATCTCTGCTGCTGTGAGAAGACATCCTAAGCACAAGGCAGAGGAGGAAAGGGCTACTTAGGCTACCCTTCCGGGTCACAGTGCCATCAAAGTCAAGGTAGGAACTCAAGCAGCTAGTTACATCACAACCACAGTCAAGTGCAGAGAGAGAGAGATGAGATGAGGACCCCGTGCTTTTTGCTTGCGGGCTTCGTGCTCAGCCAGCTTTCTTTATTCAGATACAGTTCGGGGCCCAGCCTAGGGAATAGCTCCACCCACGATGGGCTGTGTGGATTAACAGTCTAGACAATGCCTCACGGACATGCTCAGAGGAAAACCGGATCCAGATGTCTCCTCTGTGGAGGCTCTCTTCCCAAGGGATTCTAGGCTGTGGGAAGTTGACAGCTGAAATGACTGGCCCAGAGCTGTCAGGACAGAGGCTCTGTCCAGGCTGTCCCCCACCTTTCCTGGCACCAGCAGCCACAGCTCACACCTTCCAGAGTCCCAGGGACCCTAAAGTCCTCCACGTCTCTGAGTCCAGGCCTACCACAGCCCTGTCCAGCATCTCCTCACCAGAGCCAAGGGGAACACAGCCTCTGGGTTCCCTGAGGGTTTTCCATCTCTGTGCATGGCCCAGTCCCCTGCTGGGAACACCTTCCCTCCCCTCTGTCTCATCTCCCCCATTTTCAGCTTCTCCTCCCAGAAGTCCACCCACAGCACCGTCCTTTCCAGCTTTAATGGTCGCGGTCCTCTGCTCTCTGCCCTGCCTGGCCTTGTGTTTTCTCTGCATGACCCACTAGGCTTCCTGATGAGGGAGCCACGCTTCAGCTGCTCCTGCTTCAGCCCACAGAGTGCCCTCCCCATTGCCATGAGCAGACCCCGTCCCTCCAAGTTCCTTGGGCCTCCCTCACCGAGGCCAGAAGGGCATCTCTTTCCATCCAGGAGTCCACCAGGCTGCTCTGTGCCCCGGGGCCTTTGCACATGCCATTCTTGCTGCCTGGGGCATTGGCCTGCTCCTTATAGGACTGAGTGGCTGGAAGAGAGAACCACTGGCAGATGGGTAGACAGAGGTCTCCAGTCCCAGGCCCCTATGGACAGAGCAAGTGGGTTTGAGGCAGGAGCTAGAGGAGCTGCTACAGGCCCCAGCCAGGATCTCCCCTCAGCCTGAGGGCTGGGAAACCCCCTCTACTCTATTTCACTCTGGTAGCAAATGCTCACGATCCCTATCCCAGAGATCTGGGGCCAGAGCTGGATGCCTGCCATCAAGCTGGTCTTGTCCTTAAAAGGCCTGTGAGAGTGTGTAACACGGTACGGTGTTGCAGGGGGTCACAGCCACTCCCAGCCCTTGTCTCTAAAGTAGACACAGGGTCTCTGGAGAGCCCTGTAATCTGCTCAAGCCGCCACCTCCAAGGGGATCCTTGGATGGGCCCCTTGAGTTAGACAGGGAAAGTCAGGAGAATGAGAGAAGAGAGAAGAAAGGAGGGGCAAGAGGAGGAAAGAGAAGGTAAGATAGCAGCGGGAAAGGAGAGAGATGGGGACAGAGAAGAGAGCATGGGAGAAAAAGCAGGAAGAGAAGAAAAGCGTAGAAATGAGGGGCCAGTGCCCTTGCCTCGGGCGTCCCCAGCCACCCCGGGCCTGCTGGGGACCTGGCGGCAGCCCCAGCTGGAGCCCTGCCCCGAAGCCTCGCCTCTCCTGGACAAGGCTGGTTACACAACGGTGGAGGCCAGCGTCCAGCGGGCTGTCACGTGGGTGCGGGGGGGGCTGCTCCCCCGGCGTGGCTGGGACTCAGCTCCAGCCTGGAGGCCAGAGCGTTCCCAGATGCGCTGGCGGCTGTAAAAGGCTCTGGTTCCTGTCAGCAGCAGGGCTCCGGGAGGGGACCCCCAGCAGCAGGCCGGCCAGATGGCTGCAACATGCTCTCTGGTGACAGGGCCGGGATACACAGGGGTGTCCTTGCGCCCTCTCCTGGACACAGTGCAGGACCCTCTTCCCCTTGCCTGCCCTCCCTCCACCCTGCAGGGCTCTGAGTTAGACTTGGGGAGTCCGCAGCACCCCAAATCCTGTTCCTTACTTGGAGGTGGTGTCCCTGACCAGGTACTGTTCCCCGACTGCCTCTCAGCATCTGGGCATTTGCCCAGCTCAGTAGTCTGCCCCTGTGCCTTAGCAACAAGGGAAAGCATATGGCCCATCTCCAGCCAATTGCAGGCCCCCATTTTCTCAGCAACTATGATTGGTGCAGAGGTGGGCATGTGATCCAAACAGGCCCAATCAGTGTCCTTCCCTGAGGTCTTTCTAGGTGGACTCAGGTGGATCAGACCTGGGAACTGCAATGCTAGACCACTAGCCTTTGGGCGCCCATCTTTCTGTCTGGTTCCCCAGTGAGGCTAGAGCTGACTGGGTTTATACCGCTGGCTAGGGCAGGCGGCTCACATGGCCCAGGCAGTGGAATGGAGGAAGCGACACACAGGGCAACTCAGTGGCTATGAGCGCCAGAGCTGTGTGTGAAATCACAGCAGCTGCAAGAGGCCGCAATGGAAGCCCAGGAGGAGCCCTTACACCGGGGCCTGAAGGCTGCAGCCTGGAGTCCATTCCCTTGGAAGGAGGGTCTGGAAGGGGTCACAGTAGAGCAGGCTGGCTGGCAAAATCAAAGAGGAAGCAGGGCCAAGCCAAGATCTGGCCTCGGAAGAGGTCGTCCCTCCGCCCTGCGCAGGCCTTTCTGGGTCTTCTTCACCTCCCTTCTCTGCAGTGTGAAACACCTGGTGTTCTTGCTCCTCATGACAGCCCTGTGGGAGTGATGCTAGGATGGCTAACTGAAGTGCCTGTTTAACGTAGGAGAGCGGGAGCTGGCGGTTAGGTTCTCCCGGCATCCCTCAGTCCCCTACCCTGAACTCTCCAGCCCAAGGCCTGGGACGCCCTTCCCCTCATAGCTCTCCCCTATATAATTCAGCTAGTTTGGTTACCAGGCCAGCCGTTTCACCCTTTCGCCCTCTTGGCTGCTGCACCTGCTTCTCCCCTCTCCCTCCTGCCTCTCCCCTCCCCCTCCCTCTTCTCCCCGCCTGGCCTGGCTCAGGGTCATGTTCATTCTGGACTCTCCCAGATGTCTCTGCCTCTGGCTATGTTCTCCCTTTTATCTACAGTAAACCTGCACCACCATTCCTGGGAGCGGTCATGTCCTTCCTTTTTATTTTATTTTTTTTTCATTCCGGCAGAAGCCGTTCTGTTCATTTTACAGAGGAGGAGAGCAAGAGTCCCAGTGACTGCCCCCCCCTCCCCACAGCACAGTTGCCCTGGGATTGACAGAGCAGAGTCTGGGATCTGGCTGGTCCCAGGCCAGCTCTTTCCTCCTGACCAGCCTAGCATCCAACGAGGGTAGCAACCATAATCCCTCGTGTTGCCCCTACCCGACGCCTCTCACCCGGCAGTGGCCTCCCAGCCTCTCCCTAGCCTCCCTCCTCTTGGCCTTCATCTTCTCCTCACTGTGCCAAATTCACAGAGACAAATGTCCCAGGTTGTGAATGGTCACACTCACTCTCTTCCCCCAGGTATGTCCCGGAGAAGCCCAGAGGAGGGCCCCTCATAGCCTCTTCCCTCTAAGGACTGTGTTATGACCCCCGCTCCAGCTGTAGCTGGTCACAACCTACTCCTAGGAACAGGAGCCTTATGTTAGGGATGGGGGGGCACCCCAAACCCGGCTCCCCCCCATACAGGACCAAGAGGTACATCCACAGCAGGGCTGACATGCTGGAGGCAGGGCTGGACTTCCATCCCCACCTCTTGGTTTTCCAAGACAGGGTTTCTCTGTGTAGCCTTTGCTGGCCTGGAACTCACTCTGCCGACCATGCTGGCCTCCAACCCACAGAGATCCACCCGCCTCTGCCTCCCGAGTGCTGGGACTAAAAGTGTGTGCCACCACCGGCCAGCACCCATTCTCTCTTTACTGTGGACTGAGTTGTGTGAGCTTGTCAAGACACATTACAGCTCAGAGCCTCAGTTCCCCCCATCTCGCAGTGGCAAGTGACTCGGCCTCAGGTTGGTGAGTGGAGCCTAGTGGCTGCCAAGTAAAAGCACATGCCATCTGCTCTGAGGGTGGGTGGCGCCACTGAGCAACACTCCCTTCTGTCCCAGAGGAGCAAGCCTGGGGCAGGGTGGAGGCTCAGGGTGTGGGCTCGGCCCTGGAAGGGTGGCAGAGGAAAGGTGTGGCCGGAACTCCTGGAGCCAGGACTGCAGCTGGAAGGAAAGAGAGTCTCCAGGTGGCCGCCCTGGGCAGGCTGCCTACAAGGCACAGGGCCAGGTGGCTGGGCAGGGTCCCTGGCCTCGAGAGACCAGGGGTGTCCTTCAGGACAACGGGCCAAGCATTGTCCCTGATTACAAGAGGTGTTCTCACAGTCATTGTGTGTGTGTGTGGGGGGGGGGTGTGGGAACTGATCTTCAGCTCTAACTCAGTAGCAGCTGGGGTTGTGGCCTCACCAGCAGCCGCCATCCCTGAGCTGGTACTGTGCAGTGGCGTACAGGTGTGGGCACGCTTCCTCCTCACTTCTCCCCCTGCCATTCCTGGTGGAGTTTTATGGGTGCCAAGCCCCAGGCCTTGGGGAGACAGCGACAGGTGAGGTCCTTACAGGGTCCCTGGTCCTTTGGAGCTCCCAGGGTGGCCACAGGGGGTGCTGTCATTTGACTTAAGCATCTCAGGAACTGGCTTCTAGACAAGTCCCTGAAGGAGTACAAACCCAGGGCGGACAGATGGGAAGGGAAACTGAGGCCTAACAACCAAGAGCCTACCAGGCTAGGGTGGCAGGGAGAAACATCATTCGGCCCACAGGACAGCACATGCAAAGACAACCGTGTGACATGGCCATGGCTCTGTGCTCCTGCAAGCTGAACTCTCAGCCCCGAGGAGGAGCTCCAGGGAGGAGGTGAAAAGGGGCTGGTCCCACCACGGTCGGGGTGGTGCCTATGAACTTCCGGTACTACCAAGATCTGCCTGGGTCCCTCAGCCAATAAGGGAGGGGACGGGGACCTTCTCCAGGCTGAGGGGTCCTGTTGTTAAAGCCAGGGGCCTAGCCAGACACCAAGCAGAAATCAGGACGAGGCCTCAAACACAGATGGAAGACTCTAAGGAGGGTGTCGAGGCTGTTGGAGCTGGTGGGATTCAGGATTCCATGGGGGGTGGGGTGGGTTGTGCAGGAAGCCGAGACCCCTGGGAACAGTCTCAGGACTGGTTCTGGGATACAGTCACGTCTCAGAACTCATGAGTGTCCCTCAAGATGGCGAGAGGGCTCAAGGTGTAAAGGGCCTACCTGTGCAAGTCGGGCGACCAGGGCTCAATTCCTGAAACCCACAGGAAGGCAGGAGAGAAACAACCGCATGAAACTGTCCTCTGACCTGCACACTCCCACGGTGGCACACATGCCCGGTCTGTACATCCCCACGCGCACACGCACATGCACGGCAACGAACGAACGATGGTGATCATAATAATGCCAAAAACGTCTGGGCTGAAGACTGCTCTTCAGAGGACCCAGGCTGGGTTCCCAGCACCGAGGGATAGGGCGCCCTCCTCTGGCCTCCGTGGGCACCTGCACATACCCACTTGCATGCCCACACATACAAACGTATACAAATACACCATTAAAAATAAAAATAAGTCTTACAAAATGGAAACTTGGGCCCAGACCACCATCCCATCCCACTTGCTGTCCTGCCTTCCTCCCTTTTCTCTTCTCCCTCCTCTTTCTTTCTTCCCTCCCTCCTCTAGCCTCAGTGTCCCTTTTGTGTGGGAAAGGAGAGGAGCTGGGAAGAAAGATCAGGACAGCTCTAAAATTCTCCACGGGGCTCCTGGGATCTGTGTCTGAGGAAACATATGGGGTGGGGGTGGGGCCTGGAACCTGCTTGAGTCACTCATCCCTCCGTCAGAAGCCCCTGGAGTCAGGGAGGCCCTCCCGGAGTGAGGCACCGAGAGCGCCCGGTGCACAGTAGGTACTCAGTGCACGCTGTGCTGCAAGTCCTCTTGCGGCCCCAGCACCTTGCAAAGTTGCAGCCGAAAGGCCCCGCTACCCAGGGTAGCAACTGTTCCTTTAAGATCCAGGGCCCCTCACCCCGGAACCAAGTGAGCATTTACTGGTGCCTCCTTTCTCAAAGTCCTCAGTCACCACTTAGAAGCTGGACAGGACCAGGTCAGGAGCGCTGAGTCCAGGGGACAAAGCAGGTATCGCCAAGGCTCTGGAGAGGCAGCACCAAGTTCGGCTGCAGCTACCTACCGGGGAGCTTCGTTCAGCGGTGATGCTCGCAGCACCTCTCAGGGGTGCTGTTCACACATCTGCACAGCTGTGCTTTTAGTGACTTTATCTCCAACAATGGCTGTTCAGACGGTACATCAACAGCTTTCCTCCCGCTGGGGCTTTGAAGATGGAACCCAGGGCATCACACGTCCTAAGCAAGCCTCCTGCCACCAAACCACACCCTCGGGTTTCCCGTCCTTGTCCATCACGTGGATCAGATGGTGGCAAAGGAGCTCCTAACGGCTCCGGGAAGTGGCTATTAAAAACCTACAGCTGGATGGGAGAGCTCTCAGCACTTGAGAGCACTTGCCGTGCAATCGTGAGGGCTGGGGTTTGGATGCCAGCACCCATGTGGCAAGCCAGGTGTCCTACGCATGCCTGTAATCCCAGCTCCAAGTCGGGGGGAGACAGGAGGATTGCTGGGGCATGTTGGCACCTAGCTTAGCCTAGAAAATGAAAAACCTAGAGATAGGTGGGTTCAGGAAGATACAGCCTCCCACCCCCGAAAATGAACAGGCAGAGGGTGGCAGAAGAGGATGTTAGTCTCTGCACACGCACACACCCAGTCTGGATTCTTCTCTTAGTTCATCTTCTAATGTACACAGCCTTCCAGGTGAGCTGCGCTGTTGTGGATGATGAATGAATCACAGAGTAACTTACAAATGTTAAGCCTGAGCCCGTCCCCTGCCTGTCTGTCTGTCTCATGAGCTGACCACTGGCCTTTGGTATGCTAAGGATGCTGGGTGGCACACGTAAAGCTGGGACATCCAGATGTGCTGCGAGCTTGCTCTGCAATGCAGCACATAGGGAGGGCATCTTGGTGCCTCAGTTTACCTACTTAGACGAAAATCATAGCTGTCTGCAAGAGCTCCCACAGGGAGGACACACCGTCCTGTTCCTGAGACTCTTGGCCCTGAGCAGCTCCCAATTTGGAGATGCCCGGAGCTGTGAACCCATTTCCTGTGTCTGCACCCCCCCCATTCTGGCTGCCAGAGGGGGCCCCACCAATCAGGCCCCTGAGACCTGAGAGGCCACTCAGAGAGGAAGTCCCCTTCCGCCTCTCCCAGGCTGGACACTGCAGTGTTTCTTTTGGAATTTCTTGGCTCGCATGGGGCAGAATGTTCTAGCCGGCAGCCACAGGCCTTCCTTCTTGGCCAGGGGACTTGACCTGCCACCGCCCACCACCAGTGCCTCCTGTGTCTCTTCTAAAGAAAACACAGTGTGTCAGGGAGCTAAGACCCGACCCAAGCTCACCAACACCCAAGACATCAGGGTTCAGGCCTGATGGCTCAAGGCCTCCCAGTGATGAAAGGCAGGATGGGAGGAGGTGGCTGCCTGGCAGGACCCTGAGTGGCCTGTCCAGAAGAGAAAGCCAGCTCTCTTCATTCACCGGCTCCACCAGGCCTCTTACCAGTGGGGTAATTAAATATTCATGCCTCTCTCGCTCCCTGAGAAAGCGATAAGTCAGATTTCTACACCACAGAGAGTGCCCAGGGCAAGGTTTTGGTGCCAAGAGCCACGAAGACAAAGCCTTCACTTCAAGCCATGGGCGCAAACAACCCTCGCCTCCCTCCACCACCTCGGGCTCCGCACACCGGACAGTCAGAGACACACGAGGCTCCGAGACCAATTAGGCTGTGTGCTGACGTCAAGTCTGGGGCAGGGTTTCTCTCCGCCTTGATATTCATGACACCAATAGATGGAGCAGAAACATCCCAGGGCAGGACAAGGCCCAGGGCCACCATGGGAGCAGAAAGGGGTCCCTGGGAATGGAGCTCTAGAGCATCTGGGCCTAATGCCACAGAATAACACTGAGTGCCTATTTTGTGCCTGGGGTGCCTCCCTCTGCCACAGCAGCAAGAAGACAGGAGAGGGCACTTATTGAGTACCTACTGTTTACCTGCAAATCTTCAGGTAAATTCAGAAATCTTCAGGAAGGTGGACTTATCGAATGCCTACTGTGTGCTGGCATGTCCCTGGGGGGGGGCCTGGCAGCACGCTCACCCATTCCTCAGCTGGGAAAACTAAGGCTGTAGCATCGGGATCCCTGTCTGAAAGGGTGAGGTCAGGGTGGGGCCCGGACCAACCCCTCAGCTCAGAGCACGGCCATCCATCTGGAGTCCTGGCTTGTGTCTGTGCGGACTCTGGGTGTGGGCTTCCCAGAGGAAGGCAGAGCTCCACCTCAGGGCTCCGACTACAGCAAAGTGCTGGGGACCCGGAAGAGAGGTGAGGTGACCTGAGGAGAGAAGCTCCCATGCTTCTGCCGGATACCTGGCGAGGGACTTCTGAGTCTGCCACCGCCCCGCACACCCATGCTCTAGCAACCTCCCGGGCACTGCCCTGGCGTCCGAGCTAGCAGAGCCCAGTGAGAATCCATCACACCCACAATTCATTATGTGGTACAGCTGAGTCACAGGCCGGGCGTCTCTTGATAGAGTGTTGGCGGTCGGGGACAGCGAGGACACAGCCCTTACAGTCCAGCCACCCACTGAGCTCAAGGCAGGGTGCTTCAGCCGCTCTTCCGAGGGCCGGCTTCCGGGAGTCTCAGAGCGGCACAGGTCCACCAGGCCGCCAGCCGGCATCGTGACTGTCTGTGAGGAAAAGATGCCCTTGGGGACAGCCAGAAACCCGGGGAGGGCAATACAGCCTGTAGGGTGGACCCAGCTTCCCTTGTAGAGTGAACCATCCCCCCAACTGTACTCAGCCACCCCAGAATGCCGTCGGTGAGGGCCTCCATCCTCTTCTGTCTTTCTGGCTCGGTGCCCCTCCCCGGGCCCCTCCCTAGAGCAGGCATCCCAGCCTGGCACCTGCAGCGCGTGGGAGGGCTCCTCGCCTGGCCAGGGGTGAGCCTTGTGGGTGGGAAGGGTGGCATTTGACATCCTGAGTCCTGTCCCAGCTAGTCCCCCCCACCCCATTTTCCCATCTCTCTTTTCCCTCCTGCAATCCAGATTGTGAGTGGAGTGTAACCTGAGGAGGGGGGTGGCCAAGAGGCAGCCAAGGAAGGAGTCCCTTGCGTGAAAGGTGAGCCATGCTACTCAGAGCTCCCTGGTGGCTGGGGAGCCCGGAGACGGATGGGACCAGCTGGGGAAAGCCTAGGCGCCAAGGCGGCCGAGTGGGAGGAGCCGTCCCCACCCCGAGGCCCCATCTGGGCTGTCTGCCACCCAACCTCAGGACAGGCCTCCCAGGGAGACGCTGACCCTACGGAGCGAGTACTGGGCTTCCACCTGCATTCGGATGGTTCTAAGATCTCCCCCGCTCAGCACCTCGCAGTACGCATGCGCAATCGCTCCTCTGCTCATTTCTTCAAACGTGCTTCTGTTATAGCACGGTGGTCACCTCCAGGCCCTGGGAACTGTAGGGACAGGGCAGCAGACCATGACAGCAGACATCCCTGCCCTCTGGGCAGGAGGGGAAACAACGGCCCCTACACGTGGACTGGCAGCGGAACACAGAGCCTTGGCTACAGTCAGGGCTCAGGCTCTGGGGCCGCTCAGGGAAGCCGTGCCAGGGTGACTCCTCTGCCTGCCCGAGGGACGCGGCGAATGCTTCTCGACAGAGGGCGGGAAAGCATTAAGGGCCCACTGTGGGCAAAGCGCTCAGCATGCGTCCTGGCGTACAGCAGGCGTTCAGTCCCTTCCACATCACACAGCGCCAACAGTTCCCTCTCAGTAAAGCCTTCATGTGTGATACGGATGCGATTAAAAACACATTTGGAGTCTGGGTCACGGCTCGGTGGGCAGAGTGCTCACCTGGCAGGCGCAGAGCCCTGGGTTGGGCATGGTGGCAAACGCCTGCCATCCCAGGTCCCAGGTGGTGGCTACGGGAGGATCAAGCGTTCAAGGTTACCCTTGGCTACGCAGACGGTTTGAAAACAGCCTCGGCACACAGAACCTGCCCTCCCCCTAGTTTTATTTTTAAATTTGTGGCTGGCTGGACCCACAGCTTGTCAAGTCTGCAGAAACAGTGAAGGGGCTGGGAGACAGATCAACAGGTACTTCCTGCTAAAGCAGGAGGACCTGAGCACGGAGGATTCCCAGCATGCCTTCCTTTGGCCTCTATTTGCACATGCACCCAGATACACAGCATACAAACATATATGGAGCTACAGACCTCGCAACCTGATACCCGGGTACCATACCAAGCCCTCAGTCCTGGGGCGCTTCTGCACTCTGACAACTAGTTACCAGCCTGCTGTCCAGGCACCATCCTCCAAATGGCTGCCCCAGACAGGACTTGGCTCTGGAGCAAGCGGAATAGGGCCAGGCTGCTGGACTGGTATGGTGGCCTGACTGCGGCCCTGGTCTTAGGTCCAAGGAGTCATAAAGCCTAGTATGGTGAATTGCTCCCCTAGTGGACAAGCCTCTCTGGCCAGTGGGGAAGAGGCCCAGCTGGCCACCGGGCACTTTTTGTTCAAAGGACAAGCTTGTGTAAAGCCTCTGGATGGTGAATGTCCCTGTGCAGCCAGGCCTGAGGGAGGTCACTCTTTGTTCCCTCTGATACAGGTGGCTTGGATGGTGGCTGCTGGCCTTCGCAGCCGTCACCTGAGTCAGCAGAGCTGACTTGGGCACTGTCCCACTTTCTCTGCCCAAGCTGGCTGGTTCCAGAGAAACCAAAGTTGCCACCATGCAGTGTCTTGCGCAGAGCGGCGGCTGTACCCAGGCCTTTCTGAGTGCCTGTTCATTTCTCTGAGGGAAGACAGGCATCTGACCAGTCCCCATTTCACAGATGGAGAGACTGAGGCCCAGAGACAGTGCTGGCCAGTCTCCATTTGTGAGGAAATACGGCTGGAATTTAAATTTTCTATTACGTTTATTTATTGTACGTGTGGCTGACAGCATCCCCACCACAGAGGATAACTTGTGGGAGTTGGTTCTCTCCTCCCAGAACAGAACAAGGTCATCATGCATGGCTACAAGCACCTTTGCCCACGGGGCCATCTCATCAGCTCTAGAGCTGGGGTTAGAACCAAGCGGTTTGGCTGTGGGGTCCTCACAGTGGGAGGGTGGCTAGTCAGGATCCAGACTAAAGCCACCAGCCATTCCAAGCTAGGCAGGTGGGAAGTGAGCGCCAGGACAGACTGGGGAGGGGAGGCTGCCATGTGTTCCGTGGCCCTTGGCCTCAGGGATACCCGCCCCCTATCCCCCAGCTGTGGTGAAAGCTGACAGTCATCGCCAGCTTTCAGACACTCTGGGTAGGGGATTTCTCTCCTGGTTCTGGGACTCACAGAGGGTGTCAGTTTGTGTGGTACCAAGTGGGGTCCCTGTTTGTCCCACGGCCGGGAGTGATGGAACCCCAGGCTTCTATGTGTCAGGCAAAGAGTTCTACCTCTGAGCCACAGGCCGGCCACAAGACCATGTTTATAAGTTGCACAGAGCCTATCATCTTATACTTAAAGGTAAGAGGGTCAGGGGTTCAAGGTCATCCTTAGCTACATAGTGAGTCCGAGATCAGCCTGTCATACCTGAGACCCTGTCTCAAAAATAAACCAACCCCCCCGCCACCTGCCAGCAGGGGAGAGCCACGAGGCCAACCCAAGGAAGACGCTGTGAGCCCACCCAGTAGGGCCTCCTGTGTGGGGAGCGCTGTATGTTCCACCTCTTTCTTGCCTGGCTCCTGGCTGTGGAGAAATGCCCCAACACTTGGCAGTGTGTATAGATGGCTCTGGCCCTCTGCTGGCTGGGGGCAGTCCTGTGATCTCATCCTGAGAAAGTGGTCCCCAGAATATCATCAGGGAGTTGCCATGGAGACCTTCCCCCTTTATGAGCCCCCGGAGAAGAACTGTGTGATGTTTGCTTGTCGGCCAGGCTCTCCTGTGCTCCCAGACAGACTGTTCTCTGAGTGGACACAGTGCCGTGCGCCCGCTGCTCTCTCGCTGACGTGGCCCAAGTGCCTGGTGATGGCTGTGCACACAGTAGGCATTTAGTTTACACGCCAGCGAGAGATCACATCCGAACAAATGGCCTAGGATGGACCAGTACTCAGCCTTTAAGAAATGCCCCCAGGCCTACACACCACTTGCCCTGTTATTTAAACGCTTCTTAATGAGGACGTGACCGTGACATCAAGGTGAGCTCCCGGAGGACAGGAGGTCACTCGGCAGGCATGGTACGCAGACATTAGGAAACCGTAGATCACCAAAAGGATGGTGGTGGGCGAGGTGACCAATCACGGTCCACACCTCCAGGGCCAGCTGCCACACCATGGCTGTGGACTCCAGAGCCTCACACAACTGCCCGGGGGGAGGGGGGCAGTGACTGTCCAAGCCGCACGACACACCCGAGGCCAAGGCCTAACTCTGGCCCTGGAGAACATGGCCACTGCCAGATGGTCTCCGGGCTCCTTTCTCGGGTGGGGAGGACCAGGATGCATGCACTTGCCTTCCCGAGATGCAAGCTGGGCCTCATGGTATGTGCACCTGTCCCACACGGCTCAGGAAGATGTTCATCTGTAGGGGGAGAAGAAAGAGACAGACAGAGACAGAAACAGAGAGAGAGACAGGAGAAACAGGAAGAGACAGAAACAGAGAGAGACAGGAGAGACAGGGAGAGACAGACACAGAGAGACAGACAAGAAAAGGACAGACTGCAGAGACCCAGACAAGAACAGAGAGCATGCGCCCTCCAGTGGCCACCCTGGGCTGCGGGCTGGTGACTGGAGATGCAAAATTCCCCCGGCGGCCACCAGATGTCTTTGTTCTGTGTAGCCCAAGGCAGTTTTCATTTTTCAAAATTCAGAAGGCTCTCAAGGCTTCCAAGAGAGCCAAGGAACGAGACCTCACAGACTCTGTTCTCCACACCTATGTCACACCCGTGTCTCTAGCCTCCTGTGTCCCCGAAGCAGCCCCTCCACCCCAAGCAGGAGGGCCTGAGTGCGGTCTCTGTCGCCCTCTGGTGGCCACATGCTATAGTACAGGGCAGACAGGGGTGAAGCTGTTTTACTGCTGGGGTCCTTGACACAGAAACAGACTGATGCAGAGAGGTACTAGCCCATGGGCTCTCAGGGGCAGGGTTCATCCATTCCTGCATCCTAGGAGCTGGCCATATCCTTGGGGCATTGACACCCCTCCTCACCCACAGACAGAGCCACGAGCTGTCAATGAATGGGCCCAGGGGCACAGGAAGTGGACAGGTGCCTCAAGTGGGTGCTTCCTCGGCGGATTGGAACAGGAGCCTCCAAATGAGTCCCACCTCTCATGCCGGGGTGACGCATCTGCTTATCCGATCTGCAGAGACCCCGTTTCCAATAAGGCTATGTTCTGAGGCCTACGGTGGACATGTATTTTGGGGAGACGCTTTTCAACCAGCAAGCACCCCAGAGTGGAAGGAGTAGAACAGGGCTAGGGATTGTGTGGGTCACGAGGCACAAAGCACCCCATTTGACACCATCTAGAGAGAAACCCACAGGACTGGCACAGCCCCTGTGGGGCAAGGGCCATGGCTGCCCCAAACAGAAGACACCGTACTGCAAAGAGCACAGAGATTTGTCTGTGTGTTATCTGGGGGACCTATGCCCGCTCCCCAGAAGGACAGCATAACACAGCTGCCACCGACATCAGCACACAGGCGCGCTCCTGGGGCCAGCTGTCCAGGGGAGCCAGCTCCCACCAAACCTCTCCATCCCAGGGCCAGGGGCACCATCTTCCTTATTAGATAATCATCTAGAAGTCTAGAGGGGTCAGCGGTTTGCTTCAGGCCATGCAACAGGGCTGAAGTGCAGGATTTGAACCTGGTGCAGCTGACCTTAAAATGTCTGCTTTAGTAAGTGTTTAGGGCCCAGCGTGACAGTTCTCCTCTCCCCCCACACCCCATCTCGGCACCCCTCCCCTCCCATGAGCTGTCAACATCCTGCCTTGTTTTCCCTGCCTCCGCCAGCAGGCCTGGGTATGACTCTGCTTTGTAGCTTTGGTGAAATGCCAGCCTGTGACCCGTAGATCTCTCACCATGAGTAAAATACACCCGGGTCAGTGGGGTTTTAGTGTTCCCATGCTGGGGTCACCTTTCCCAACTCTAACAGTGAGAGTCGCATACTCAGGGAGTCCAAGGCCTGCTTGATCTGCTAAGGGCTGCTCCGAGCTGCTGCCCTTCCATCCGCAAGCAAGTCTTCCGCCCTCCTCGTGGCCCCCTCTTTACTTCACCTCGCTCTCACAGTGACACTGGCTCCTAGGCCCCGCCCACCTGGCCTTCTGCCTTGGGATTCACATATGCACCAGGGCCCTGGGCGAAGTCCCAGGCAAGCTGCCTTCAGGGATTTACCTTTCCCCTCCTTTGAACCCCATATTCAGGCGCTTTGAACCCCATATTCAAAAGTATGTGGAGTCCGCCTGTCTCCCTTCCCATGTCAGAGTGCAGTTAAGCCCTAAAGCAAGGCTGGCCCTCCTCAACCGCTGCAGGGAGGCCCTGGTTGCCCGGCAACCAGCTGGGCTCCTCCCAGGGTTTGCCTGGGATGGCCTGTTGCCTGGCAACCAGGCAGCCGAGTCCCTCGAGCCCAGCCAGACCACACAGCTGGGCCCAGCCGTGGCTGGCTTCTCTCTGCCTAGGGGATCCCTGAGGCCCTGTCCTTATTCCCCAAGATCAAGGCAGCAGGTGCCTCTGTCCACAATGAATGTCGTCCTCTCCAGGTGAGCAGCCCGCGCTGCCGGTGGGAGTCTCACGTTCGAATGCATCTGGGAGGAGGGCAGGTGAGCTCCCTGCCGGTAGACGGTGGACGGAGGATAGGGCTTGGACCACAGAGCTTCCCAGAATCCAATCTGTCTGCCACTCACTCACTGGTCTGTCCTCTGCTTTCTGCATGTACCTCCTGGAAACCCCTCCAACAACTCAGGCCCCAGACCCTGTTGCCCTCGGGGAGCACTGACCGCTGCTCCACCTAATGCCCCAGGCTCACTGTCACCTGCCCTCCCTGATTGGCTTTGAGACTCCATGTGGCCCAGACTTCCGGTGCCCTGGATGTGCCCAGTGTGCTTCTTAAAAGCCGGCTGCCAGCCTCATTCCCTGATTCCCAGAGCCTGGGACCCGAATGTCCAACTGTGTCTGAGTGGTGCAGTTCTGGGGTCTGGGCAGCTTTTTTTGCCTCAGTTTACTTGATTTTAAGATGACAACAGCAAGCCAGGTGGTGATGACACATGACTTTAATCCCAGCAGAGGTAGGTGGTATCTGGGCTCAAGGCCAGGCTGGTCTACAGAGTGAGTTCCAGTACACACACACACACACACACACACACACACACACACACACACAATGGCAATGGCAACATTTTCTAGGGAAGTGTGAACAGAACATTTGCAAACTACAAAGCTGAGGAGGGGTGAGATGCTTCCCACAGGTCCCTCTGGGGGACACTGCTAGAGGGGCTTGGGTTCTAGAGAGGAAGAGCATCGAGGGACAGGGACAACCTGGGGCTGAGGGGGTGAATGTGGCGGGGTGCCTAAGGAGGCAGATGCTGTAGCAGGTTCCTGTACTCTTAAGACTGGGCCATGTGTCATCACTGAACACTAGTTGTGGGCAGGTTGCAGGGTGGGGGTGGGGCAGACAAGGAAGGGTCATGGGGATGTGTGGCATGATTCCTGGCAGTGTGTCAGGGAGGGCAGGAGAGTGTGAGGGATGGTGGTCAGGGGGCTTCAAGGTGCTCTGTGGAGGAGCCCAGGGCCAGCGGGGAGGAAGGAGAGACCAACTAGAGGAGTAAGGGTGGGCGAGGGCACTCCGCAGCGAGCTTGGTGGGGACATATGGTGCCATGCAGCACCCAGGGGGGGGCATCAAAGCTGTCCACAGCAATACGTCCCTGTTGGAGCATCCCTGGTACCCAGGGGACTGCAAGAAACAAGAGGCCGAGAAAGAGAGAGGGCCCGCAAAAACAGTCCTCCTAACAATTAAGTATGATATTAATTATGTATTTGTGTGTCTTTGACATGTTTGTGGCTGGCTGTGTGTGCCTGTGCACGCTTGTGTACAGACCAGAGAAGGATATTGGGTATCCTGCTCTATTGTTCTCTGTCTTATTTCCTGAGACAGGTTCTTTCATAGAACCGGGAGCTAGGCTGGCAGCCAGCAAATCAGGCATCCTCTGGTCTCTGTGCCCCAGAATGATGGCACACAGGGACAGTTAGGACCACTCCTGACCTCCCCCCCCTTTTTTTTTTTTAAATTTGGGAGCCTGTGTCTGTGTGTGTGTGTTTTGTTTTGTTTTTGAAACAGAGTTTCTTTATGTAGTCCTGTCTGTCCTGGAACTCTGTGTAGATCAGGCTGGCCTCAAACTCACATAGATCTGCCTGTCCCTGCCTTCCCCCCCCCCGCCCCAGTGCTAGAATTAAAGTCATGCATGACCACACCAGCTCATATTTTTATACGTTTAGTTATGTATGTGTGTATACAGGTGTGGATTTGTGCATGGGAGTACAGGTGCCCAGAGAGCCCTGCAGAGGGCACCAGATCCCCTGGAGCTGCAGTTAACAGGTGGTTGTGAGCCTGAGAACTGAATCTGGGTTTTTCTACAACAGCAATCGACATGCTTAACCACTAAGCCATCTCTTCAGCTCCCTCCCCCACCCCATATTTAACATAGGTCATGGGGATCTGTGTAAATACACTTTTTTTTGGGGGGGGGTAGTGTTTCGAGACAGGGTTTCTCTGTGTAGCAAGAGCCCTGGCTGCCCTGAACTCACTTTGTAGGCCAGTAGAGATCTGCCTGCCTCTGCCTTCTGGCTGTGGCAATAGGGATCTGAACTCGGGACTTCATGCTTGTGGGGTGGGGATATTTTCCCCTACTGAGCTGTTTTCCAGGCCTTCAAACTATCTCTGTCAGCCTCAAATAGATTCCCAAAGGGTTATTCATTTAACCCAAAAGCTTCTAAGAAGGGAGAAAGCGTGGATAGCGTGTGGAGGACCCGTGGGAGTGGAGGGGCTGGAGAAGAAGCCTCTGCAGCTGGTACAGTGGGGTACACCAGTTCATAGAGTGCCGCAGCCCTTCACAGGCCCCAGGGACTGAGGCTTCGTTTGGACAAAGGCCCTACCTGATCCATTCACTTTTGCCCAGCCATGGGGCACAGGCAGGTGTTAAGGTTTTGTTTATATAGAACTATATTTGTTTCTCAGTTTCTCCTTTAGCCCAGCTATCACACAAATAATTGAGACTCTTATTTTAACAAGCTTCACAGCACAAGAACTGAGCAGTTATTAATATATTTTTTAACCCTCTACACTCTTCTGGTTTCCTCCCAGCGTACATCCCAGAGATACTCACACTTTGTAGCTTTCCTGCCAGCTCCTCTCCTGATGTCATCCTGGACCTCTGCTGGTCTCTCAGTCTCCTACTTCCTCTTCTAAGTCCTCCTCCCCTGGCTGTCAGGAAGTCCAGCCCTATTCTCTCCCCTGCTCAGAGATTGGCTGTAAGCTGCTTTATTGGCATATCAGGGAACAATTGGGGAGTGGTGTTTACACAGCATTGAGACAGGAGATTCTCAGAACAAGGACTGCAGCTAGATATGGGAGCGGGGAGTACAGAAATCAGCATTTGAATTACACAATAACCTTATGCCTACAGGCTGGTCTTGTCCTCTGCCTCAATGGGCCTAAGATTCCACTCAGAACTGTCCAGGGACCAGGTGCTTAGATGGTGCCTGCCACATTAGAGAGGTGGGTATGGTGGTTCCAGTGACCCTGATCTTGTCTGCACTTGCTGTCACCGCCCTTATGCCCTTATCCAGAGACAGCCAGGTAAGGGCTATGGAGAACACGGTGACCAATGCTGAGAGGTATTTCGGTCAGTTCTGCTCACTGCTGGCCTCGTACACGCGTAAGACGGCCCGGCTCCGTGACAAGGCTGACCAGCTGGTGAAGCAGCTGATCGACTTTGCCAACACTGAGAACCCCGAGCTTCGGGCTACCATGCGCGGCTTCGCCGAGGACCTGGCTAAAGTGCAGGATTACCGTCAGGCTGAGGTGAGCATGGCGGCCTGGGGCGGAGTGAGAGCTGGAACATTCCCTCCCATCACGGTCACACTGGTGACAGGGTAGAGAGCTAGAAGGCTTCACTATGTTGGTTGAGGACCACTCCAGGCAAGGGGACCTGGAAGGCTACTGAGGGCCCCATGAGGGACAGTTCTGAGTGTAGGGGAGAGGATGAAGGAGACAGCGATGGAGTGATGTCTTTTCAAAAACACCTGTGTGACTGGCAGAGACGAGTACTTGGTTCTACTGTGGCCGAGCATTACAGAGGGGGAGCACGAGGCACAGGTTGTGTAACAGACAGCTCCTGCTACAGCCACATATAGCCAGGCAGGTGCAAGCTCTTGGGACAGGGTGACTGTCCCTGAAAGAGGTTACTGTGCTTCTCCCATTGTGCATGGAGAGATGTCACGTGCTCACTGCCTATGCCCACTGTCCTTCTGGGGGAACAAGGTCACTCTGAAGCATTATCTGCCTAGAACTCAAGGCCAGTCTCCTGTCTCAGCCTCCTGTGTGCCAAGATCACAGGTGTGAGGTAACCTTCCCTGCTCTAACTAGAGGGAAAATTGAAGCTTCTGGCTCCATGCTAAGCAGCTGAGGGCATCCCCACCTGGTTTCAGGGTCTGGCTTCTGCCTTTCAAGCTGAGAGCTGGCACTGAGCCTAAGAAAGAGCTCATGCAGCCACCATGAAGGATGTTCTGTTCTTAAAAGGTTTAGGACATCAAAGGGACAGAGAAAGGAATTGCAACAGAGTTTTCTGAAAGTAGGGAAAGGGTGGGACTGTCCTTTCCATGGCCCTGTCCTCTCCTAACACGGCCCCTCTCAAGGGTCAGGGATACTGGCAAGGAGTGGCCTGATGGGTTCCTGTCAGTTCTTTGAGAAGGCCAATTCCCAAGATGCTAGGAGCCATGACAGGAGAGACCTTTTTGGCTGCCTTGCCTAGACACCGGCCTCCCAGGTTTCCTCTATCCAGCCCAGGACTCCTTTGCAGCTGGTGCAGCCCCCAAACCCAGAACAGCATCTTACGATCCTCCGGGGTGCTGTGTGTGTGTGTGTGTGTGTGTGTGTGTGTGTGTGTGTGTGTTTAGCTTGTCATGGTTGAGATCAAATACCTCACCCCTAAGGAGGAGAGGGTTGACTCTGGTTCACGTGGCGGGGAAGTCATGCCGGCTAGTGTGAGGCAAGCTGGTCACTTTGCCCTTGCAGTCAGTGATGAAGGTGGGTGCTCAGCTCACCTGCCTTTTCTTCAGTCCCAGACTCCAGCCCGGGGAATGGAGCCACCCACTGTTATAGGATGGGCCTTCCCATCTCAGTTAACCCAACCCAGAAACTGCCCCCACGGATGTGGGCAGTTTGCCCTCTGGGTAATTCTAGGTCCCGTCAAGTTGACAATCAATGTCAACCACATGGGCGAGAGGGGGCCCTTGCCCTTTCTCTCTCCTTCCTGAGCTGTCAGCTGCTAAGGGAACCAGGAATCTGAAGCCTGGGAGGTGCCGGAGGTCTGAGGGTCTTGCAGCTCTCCCTGTGCCCGCTCACTGGCCTGCCAGTACCAGAGATCAGGGAGAGCAATCAGCTGGGACTCCAACACCAGTCTTCGCTTTCTGCAACCTCCATTACTTTTCCAAGCAGCTGGACACCTCGAGGCAGTCTGGGGCCCCAAACTGCATTAGACCCAGGAGAGAGAAGGAGGGTCTGAAGTCCTCTCTCTGCCGTGCTGGGTCTCTCCCCATAAACTGTCCCCAGAACATGCCACCCTCCCTAGTGGTACCCCTAAGTTCTGTACTCGGTGGTATCCCCTTAGACTCTGTGCACATCCCACTGAGATGCCCTGGGGTGCAGGCACTGTCCTAGGGCACAGATGGGGACGCCAGCTTAGAGGACTGAGTACATGACTAGAGCCCCTCGAAGGCAGAGCCAGGTGTTTGCCAGGCCTGGGGCTTGCTGTTCCAGGTGTGGGCCCTGCGAGTGCCCTCTGGAGGTGCAAGTGCCTGCCCCTCATGAAAGCTGACGTCTCTGTTTTTCTCATGCTGCCACATGTGCCCTGAAGGTTGAGAGGCTGGAGGCCAAGGTCATCAGCCCCCTGAAGCTCTATGGTGCCCAGATAAAGCAGACCCGGGTGAGCTGGGCGTGCGGTGTGCAGGGGTGTGGCCTGGCCCCTTGGGATCCCTAGGAAACAGCCCTCTTTTTTTCTGTATAGGCAGATATCAAGAAATGTAAACGTGTCCAAAATAATGAGATCAAACAACTGGAAAAGCTGGAGAAATTGAGGCAGAAGTCACCCTCAGATAGACAGATGATTGTATCCTTCCTGCTAGGCTGAAGTGAGTGTGTGAAGGGCTTTGGGATCTGGACCCACCGGGCAGGGGTTGCCAAGGGGTACCACCCGCAGGCCACCTGGCTTCACCTGAATCCTTAACAGTCCTCCTCAGTCTCAGGTGAGTGTCATGTGTCGAATTTTCACCTGGGGCAGGCGGCACCGCACCATCTTAGACAGGTAAAAAGAAAAGGCCTCATGGAATGGCAGGTGAGATTTACTGGGTGAGGCTGGCACACACAGGGCATGGCGCAGCAGGGTGAGGCAGGGGGAGGGTGGTTGCTAAGGGTCAGGAGATCTGGGCTCTGCCCAGGAAACCACCCAGTCTAGGGGTCACCTACCTTGATCACAGGGTAGCCACTGCCCGCCCCGGCCCTTGCTGCCTAAGCAAGCTCTAGGAAGCTTGGGTATGAATGCCAGTCCCCAAGAGATGGCGGGCACTACCGTCTCTCCTTGCCTCTGAACTAGGTGCCTGTGAGCCCAGCGCAGGACCATGGGGGCTTGTCACCTCTGCCCTGTTTGTCACTAGAAGAGTGGCCTCATTCAGAGGGGCCCTTCATAGACCTAAGTCATAGTTTTGCTTTGACCCCTGCGGACATTTTAGGTTGTCACGTGGGAGGGTGTCACCAGAGCAGACAGTCTCCAGTCTAAGCTGGCTTACAGACACACACACACACACACACACACACACACACACACTGCTCAGAGATTGGGGTCAGAATCCATAACTGTGGGGCCCTTCTGGCCTCATCACGGGTAGGTAAGCAGGCTGCTCCTGTGGGGACATAGGGGATTGACCCCACCCCTTCCAGCATCTAGGCCACATTTCCACTGGGCTCCTCACCCCTGTCCCCTCTCACACCTTCCCTCTGCAGTCACAGCTTCCTCCAGCTCACTCCTGTTTATCAGAGAACTAGGCATCACTGCTTACCTCAGGTCAGGTGAATCAGCAGCCCACGTGCTGCTGCAGCCTATGGTATGCTCTACTGTGTCTGGTGACCTGTGGACAGGGCACAGGGCTTAGGAGGCCTTTGGATCCACCGTTTGCTGGTGTCCATTCTGTAACGTGAGGAACACCACACTGGGAGCAAGGGGATCAGGCATGGCTTTGGGCCTGGAATGAGCACCTCTGAATTCTACCTCAGCCCCTACCAGGGCCCCCATGTCCTGATAGCCCATCTTTTCAGAGCCCAGCTCTCCTCCCCTGTTGGGGAGCCTTCTGGGCACCAGCCCCTGCTCCCTTGTCCCACCATGTTCACAATGGACACAGCTTGTTTAATGTCACAAGCGTCCTTAAATGCCAAACACAGAAGTTCTAGTGAAGGCTTCTTGGGGACTGGGCTTGGCATGGAGCCGGCTTTGTTCTGAAAAGGAGGGAACAGGCCATTCATCTGCCACTGTTCATAGGCAGAATCCGTTACTAAGAATATGGAGGCCCCACAGAATAAAGCTCAGGCCTGCAAGTGTCCACCTTGGAATGATAATTGCTGTTGTTGTTAGCGGTGTTGGGGGTGGGTTTGGGGCTCTCAAGGCCTTGCATGGGCGGAGCATGGGCTCCTCACTCCCTACTGTCCAATTCTCCCAGCTCTGCAAGCAGGTCTCATTACCGTCTCCCAGTCACAGGCAAGGAAATTCAAGCTCAGAGAAGTTAAGTGACTTGTCTGAGGTCACACAGCTAAGAAGCAAGTCTGTCCAAACTGTGATTGCTCTTTTACCATGGTCCAACCTGGCCATTTCTTCAATGACCATGTTAGCAAGAGACCTCAGGAGTCAGGAGAAACTGTCCCAGAGAAGATGGAAGGACTGAGAACAACTGAGGATAGTATGCAGGGGCCAGGACCTCCCTGTGATGCTTTCTGCCTCTTGTGTCCCCGAGGCCAGGCGGAGACCAGTGCACAGAGGGCCTCAGTGGACACTAACCGTTCTACCCACCACCTGGCAGAAACAGTGGATGCCTTCCAGGAACAAAAGCTGAAGGACCTCCGGGTAGGCGGTGGCAGCCTTGTGCATGTATGTAGGCGTATGTAAATGCCTCTCATCTCCGGGATCCATGAGATCAGCTAAACCCAAGACCACCTGGCCTCTAGGCCCTGGGTGGGTATTGGAGAAATATCTGTGGAATGAATGAATGTGCATCTAAGTGAATAAGTCTGGGAACTGGTGCAGGCTGTCTAGATAGCAGGCCTTTCAAAAGGCCACTGTTAGTGTGGGGTGAAAGGGACTTGGCACCCATGGGGTCTTCAAGCCTGTGAGTAGAGGGCTATGCCCGGAAAGCTTTCAAAGGCTTGGGTGTCACGGCATGGCCCTGTGCGGTGCTGCTGCGCTGACCTGTGCTCTCCCACAGAAAATCTTCTCTGACTTCGTGACCATTGAGATGGTATTCCACGCAAAGGCGGTGGAGGTGTATTCCAGCGCTTTCCAGACCCTGGAGAACTATGACATGGGCAGGGACCTGCAGGTGGGTCTCCCCTCCGTGGGCTTGACTGCTCCCTCGGGGATTTCTGTCTGGTTGAGGGCTCGCTACTTCAAACGCTTGGTCCTGGTACCACCCCTGTCGGGCAGTCTTCTTCTGGCCGCCTGGAATGTCACCTGCTCAGCACCACACTACCGTTTGAAGAGGAGAAGCAGGGACAAAAGCCTTCTGTGGTTGGCACTCAGCTCTTAGTGAAAGGCTCTGACTGTCCCCAGCAGCAAGCTCCGCCTGCAGAGCCCGGCCCCAAACCCGCTCCTGTGAGCCAATCACCTGTGCCTTTATCTTGTGGCTTTGGGTCACAATCTGGAACTGGGCTATTTCAAAGGCCTCTTTCTGTGTGTGCAGATGGTAGTGGGAGGTAGCTGTCCTCCGGACACATGCTCTGTGCAAGGGGAAAGGTGCCTTGGGAGGCAGTGAGGGGGGTATGTCTGTGGAACTTGGTGACTGAGCTAGCAGCCCACAGAGCCCACAGCATGGCACCTAGCCCATGGTGGATTGTTCCTACCAGCCAGCAGCCTGAGACATGGGGAACACTAAGGCCTTGGGGGAACCAAGAGGAAGTCACTCTCTGTGCTCCTTTCAGGATGTTACAGGTGACCCACTAAGGGTCAAGAACAGAATGGGAGATGGAAGATCCATCAAAGGGCTTTTACATAAACATTAAGACCACAGGAGGCTACAGAAAAACCCCATGTTCTCCAAAGTTTCATTCATCCCTATGGCCCATGATAGCCTCAGTCATGATCCCCCTGCCTCAGCCTCAGTGCCAGAGCCACAGGTATGTGGCCCAACTCTCAGCTCTATATTGTCTCAGGGGTTGAGAGTGATTTCAAACTGGCTCTTCTCCTGTATGACAGCATTACCTAGTCTTTGGGTCTTAGCTTTTCCAGCTGTTTGATGGGATTAGAGCACCCTTCAGGGGGCTGCTGTAGGATCCGTGAAATATCAAAAAATAGGAAGTGCCCAGAGGTGCCTCACAGCCTCCTATCTTTGCTTCCCACTCCACTCCTGTGCTTTTGAGCTGGATCTAGCCATCCTTATCTTCCCTTGGCAGGACTTCAGAACCAAGATGCGTGGAATTTATGGGCACAGTGAAGCTCGGCCACTCACAGACACCAACCCCTCTTCATCTGTCCTCTGGCCTCTGGCCAGCCAGGTGAGCACTTACATATCATGGGAGTTAATCCAGGGACAATGTGAAGGAAGCATGCATGTGGCTGGCTGGCTGACAGCTGGAGCATCGGAGGTACTGCTGGGGAGGACTCCATATCCGCCTGCATATGCTCACCACCCCAGAGGCATGCCGAGGGGTGTGCACTGGAAGGGTCTGGCATGACAGATCTGGCTTGACATCACCTGGGCCACAGGCAGATCCAGAACTTCTCAGATGGTAGGAACAAGGCACACTCACTAAATGTCATCTGTTGGCTCGGGAAAAGTTTGCTCTCATCAGCCTCAGGTTGCTGCTCAGGGAAATTGGTAGTGTCTATAAGTGGGATGTGGCCAGGACAGGCATGGCCCTAGTGACAGTGAGGGGGGTGAGGACTATGAATACAGGTGGCCACTGTGAGGGGAGAAGACCAGTGCCATTGGTCTTTTTTAAGAGCAATGAAAGAAATTGGGCTTTCTCCAAAATCCCTCTCCCTGGCTTGGTAGTCTTGCCTTCGCTTGGCCTCACCTGCCAAGCGGCTCATGGCCATAGTCACTCCTTATAGTGGTATAGGAGAGACACCTTCCAACTCACTGCCATTCCTGGCTTGGATGTTGTGGCTGTGACTTCTCTTTGTCATTCAGAGTGTTCAGAGCACTGTGGCACAGCAGGGGAAGGATGAGGAGGAGAGTGAGGCTGACTCTGTGGAAGAGATCCCTCTGGAGGACCTCAGGGGACATCAGCAGGGACACCGTGACTAGGAAGAGGATCCCAGTGGCAGGTGGAAAGCCTAGGCTGGCCTGGACCTTGGTGTGTTCTGCTTGTGTCCTTGGGTCAGGGGTCCCTGGGACCTTACTTCCCTTATCGGCACAGTAGGCTGCTCTGCAGACCTGTATTCCCAATATCAATAAAAGATATGTGATTCTCAACTGCAACCTTGCTTTGCCCGTTTCCTGCTTTCATTTGGAGACAGGGGTAGCCATACTTGTGTTAATGCTAAAAGCATGGTGGATTAGCTTCTGGGGTCTTCCCTGTTGAGCACTATCAACTGGGAGGCTAAAGCAACAGACACATGGACCTTCCAGCCTGGAAACTACAAGCCACATCAGCTGTTGGAAGGCACACTCTTCCGAAGGCTGGGAGGAAGGGGCTGCCCAGGCCTCTGTCCAGCCTCTGACAAGGGCAGCCACACTCAGCTCCTGTTCCTGTGTCTATGATTCCTGTCTGCTTTTGATTCTACATGGTGATCTCCCTGTGTGCACCAAGGTCTTTGCCCAAATGTCCCCTACTGTAAGACCAAAGCCTCTCCTGTGGCTGCCTCCCAACTCTTCTGTAAGGACCATCTGCAGGCTTTTCAACCCAGCTCTTAACTCTTCAGTGCATGAACTTGGCAGATGGGCACTGAACTCAGCCATTACACAGACATGACATGATATGTATCTCTATATCTATATCTATCCATCTATCCATCTATCTATCTATCTATCTATCTATCTATCTATCTATCTATCTATC
>NW_026596034.1:35269291-35295670 GCF_907164565.1 Psammomys obesus | reverse complement strand
ATCTATCTATCTATCTATCTATCTATCTATCTATCTATCTATCTATCTATCTATCTATGCATGCCATGGAGCCATGGGAACCCCCAGAAACATGTGTGAAGTGAGCCCTTGGCATACTATTTAGGGTATCTGCTCCCTAGGAAGAATGAGGCTCTCATGAGCATGCCATGAGACTTGGATCTGTGTACTCATTCATGTGTGAGGGAATGTCTCTGTCCTTTGCAACTTGGTTCCACAGACAACTTGGCTGAACCATCAGGCTTGGTCACCACCTAAGCATCAGGATGTCTCCTGACCCTGCCTCGTCTCTGAGCCAAAGCACCTCCATCTTGTACCTGGGGAGTGACAGGAGTCAGGCCCTGATTCTGGCTCCACATGACAGGTGGTGATCAGGCCCAGGGAGGCCCACATGTCCCAGTAGCAGGCCACTCTCTGCCCTCAGGCAAACCCTAAGCCAGCCCCTGCTGTAGTCAGCTAAGTCTGAGTGGGGGTGGGATACCTATTTCTGCAAGGCCAGTGACATGACTATGTGTTCCGTGAGGTCCTCACGGATATGTGAAAACAAGTTAATCTGACTTCTTTTTAAAAGATAATTTATTTCCGTTTCCACCTCCTTACAAGCCAAGGTACGATATATATGGATATATACACATTTTTTTTTTTCCTTCTTCTTCTTCACAGGAAATAGCACTGCCTGAGATCTTCGACCTCACACCTTTCTCAACCTTAATTTTAGAACATGACCTGGCAGGACACAAAGTTGTGTAACTAACATAAAACACAGCGTCACTGGGGGCTGCTAGCAACAGATGGGTGTGGAACCCCAAGAGAGAACAGACTGTGCAGATAGAATCCCCACAGAAAGCTGCATTGGAAACAGGGTACAGCCTAGGCAGCCGACTACGCTCCATGGGGATGCATGCCTGCTGTCTGATCCTCTGGTACCCCCCAGCAGCCAACATCCAGTTCGTTCCTCCTAAGGGATCCCCATCCTGAATGAAGTGTCAGTCTAAGGCCACTGACCGGGGTTCTTCTCCCCAGCTGGCCCTAAACTAGCACCTCTTCCAAGGATGGTGACGAGCCAGCCTTCTTCCCCAGGAGGGCCTCTTTCCTCCTTTCCATTAACACACCCATCATCTAGGAGTAAGGGATGGGATAGGGCCAGTGTGAGTTCAGGATCAAAGGCATGGACAGGGGTCCTTTCTAGATAAAGTGCAAAGTCTCTGGAGTTACAGCTCAGGGGAGCAGGGCTTGTGGCTGGGCCTGGAGTCTGCAGTGAAGCTGGTCCCTGAAATCACCAGCTTTCTGAGAGGTCTCATGGACACAGCCTGACTTGGGGTGGTGCTCCCAGCTCTGTGCTTATCTGCTCTTCAGAGCTCAGACCAACTACCAGAAGAACATTGGCATGAGCTGCCCCATCACCCTGCAACAGGGCAAGCTGGCCCTCACCGGGCCCTGGACTCTAACCCTCCCCAGAAGCAGGTGACATGCTGACCCATGGACTGCAGGGGGACTGTGGTACACAATGAAGGCTCTGCAGGCGCTTCTCATGGAGGATGACCTTAGTAGGGGTGTGTTCACCACATGTGAGCCGTCTGGAAAAGATTCGTTCACTCACTTCCTGACCTAACAGTGTACTCCCGTACATGGCCTGATGAAGTGGAGTTCAGGAGCCCAGCCTGCAAGAGGTCGGCCCAGCCAATGAGGCCCATGAATGTGGGCCTCCACATCCTTAAGCTAAACAAATGTGAGGCTGTGGCTGTGAGGATAGATCTGCAGGACAGATGAATAAGGTAGCTCAGCCCTTAGCAAAGGTTCTGCAGAGCTAGCTGGCTTGCAAGGTGGGTGGAGTAGGGGCCAATGGGCTAACAGGCTGCACAGATCTAGGCCACTACCAGCCAAGACTGGAGATACTACTTGGAACTATCCAGGTAATCTGACCTGTTTATGCTTCATGAGCTAAGCAGGGTGGCCAAGGCATGTTGGCCACAGAGCCCAGTTCACGCCGGCTTGGTGGGCCCTAGGGGCCCTGGAGCCAAGGAACCTCTGCTGAGAAGGGTCCTGTCATTTCCCTGAGGCTGTGGGACCAGTGTCACCTCCCAGAGTCCCTTCAGACTACCCCCACATGAGGATCCTCTAGTTCTGAAGTCCCCTGGCTGTCTGACTGCGGTCTGGGAACTAGAATTAAGCTGCTTGAGCTGGGCAGGCCCAGACCTTTCCTCCCTAACCAGCTAGTGGGTATGACCCAGGAAGGTCAAAGTTTGCTGTGAGTCTATGGCCTAAGACTACTAAGGTCACCACAAGTAGACCTCTGCTTTTCATATAGTTGCCTGCAGAGAAGCCTGGACACCTCACACTAGCAACCTGGAGTGGCTAGAATGGTGGCTAGAGTAGTGGCTAGGATAGGTGTTTCTAGAATAGGGCGCTGTCCCTGAAGCCTCCTGTGTCCATGGGCCCTGCCATGTCCCTGGGCTGCAGAAACAGAGACAGGGTATCCACTGCTTCCTCTCAGGTGAAGGGGACAGGCAGGCTGTAAGTGTTCCTTCTAGACCAGGTCAGGTCCTGTTTTATGGTTTTTTCTTTAGACCAGGCTTCACGTGGCCCTGCTGGCTTTGAAGCCCTATGTAACTAGAGATGATCTTGAACTCCTGATTCTCCTGCCTCCCCTTCCTGAGTGAAGGATTATAGATATACAATAGGCCCAACTAAGAAGACTCCTTCCTGTGCAGACGAAGCTTGAAAACCAGCTCTGACCCCATCCTCTTGTGAGGTGCTGAGCTCCTCCGTCCCTTTGTTTCTTGGAGAAGGGGAAGACCCCGGCCTGGCAGGTCGTACAATGCAGACCTCTCAATATGCCCGAGTGTGTCTCTCCATGACCAGACACTCTGCAGAGGCAGCCTGAAGGTTGCCGCGCTCTGCCTCCAACATCCACAGTATCTTAACAAAGCTGAGCCTCAGCAGACTGGCAGCTCACCGTAGTCTGTTTTCAGAACAGGGGACTTTTTTTCTGTGAGGTCAAACAGTATGATGTGTGTGACAGTGATTTATGAAGCCCTGAAGGTCACATCCCAGAAAGGCTTGAGTGTGTTGCTAACGGGCTGCATAGATCTAGGCCACTACCAGCCAAGACTGGAGATACTACTTGGAATTATCCAGGTAATCTGACCTGTTTATGCTTCATGAGCTAAGCAGGGTGGCCAAGGCGTGCTGGCCACAGAGCCCAGTTCATGCCAGCTTGGTGGGCCCTAGGGGAAAGCTATGAGAGGAAGACAGGATACCTCAGGGGTAGTCCCAGAGAGAGACACCGGCCAGAGGCTCCCAGATGAGAAATGCTCACCAAAGCTAGTTGCCAACAGAGGACATCTGCTGGCGATGGTAGGACCACCTCCAGGCACCTGCAGCTTTGAAGTTTTGCAGCAGCTTTACTCTCATCCAGGGCTGCCCTGTCCTTAGAGGATCACCATGTTCTTAACAGGGCCATGTGGGTCTAACATGGGTCAGAATTTCCAACTCTGTAGGGCTGGATCTGCAACAATAAGGAACAAGAGAGACCAAACAGGACCATCTTTCCTTCCTCCTTACATGACTGTCTCAAAAGATCAGTATTGAGACAGTCTCAGAGTCATTTGTGAAGTCCATGTGCTGGAACGATTGGCACTCTTCACCTTAAAGCTGTGCGTGGCTGCATGGGAGCAAGGCGGAAGTCAGACCACACAGGTGCTGTTGTACAAGAACAGTGTATCTCATGGCACCTTGGAGTCATGCCTTATTACACCTGAACTCACACTAACCCAGGACTGGGAGGAGCAAGGAGAGGTTACCATGCTTGCACAGCCAAAAACGGATCTAGAAAGGATAGCAGGCATCAGCAGGGGCGATCTCATTTTATGTCACCTTTGTAAAACACAGGAGTGGAGACAGGCACAGCTATGGGGTCCTGACACTGGGGTGGATGCCCTAGCTTGCCCCAGTACCACATAGTATGCCATCAGGAGTTGATCTGCCTGCCAGCATTTGCTTGAATTTCTCAGTGATGGATGTACAGCCTCCATCACCCCTGACACCCAGGAAATGCTCATTCTACAATTCAACCCATCCTACTCTTCCTTGGACGTCCTAGGCAGGCACTTCCCACAGGGAAGGCTTACCCACACCAGCCGAGGACACAGCTGTCAGGAGAGAATCGCTGTGCTCACAGACAGACCTTGACTAAATGTTACCGAAGGGTGAGGGACAGAGAAGGATGAGGCGATGTAGGATGACAGGAGAGCCTGCAGGCCTAGTTCAAGCTCAGTGACCAGAATGGCTGGCCCAGAAGGAACCTAAGCCGCTGGGGTGGATGGGGACAGCAGCTCTGGAGCCAGCTGGATGTTGAGGGTCAGACCTGGCCTGGTACATGAGTGCAGAGGAGGCAGATTCCTGTGGGTCTTTGAGGAGGAGAGGGCTGTGGGCTAGAGCTACCAGGCAACCTCACTTCCCCAAAGCCTCCTCATTCGATCAGAGTCATTCTGTGTGCTCCAGCTCCAACCAGTGCTCTTAGCAAAAGTGTCAGCCCAGAGGTGCTGAAGAAACCTTTTCCCCATGCTTCTTGCATTTCCATGGCATATATTGCTCCTGTCTGGGAGCTGAAGGATTTTCTCTGCTATTGAAGGACAGGCCACAGGTTCTGTTGACAGGCCTCCCGAGTCTGAGACATAGTTGTGGCTGGCAGAATGCTCACACCCCTAAGAAAGTCAAAACCCTTGAGTGCTCTTCCAGTTCCTGTGAATTCCAGTCCCTGTTTATGAGGAGATGAAGGACAGCAGGTAGCCAATACCTTTCAGGAAGGTTCCATGGTCCCTGTGCATAGCATACGCTCACAGGATGTCCTGTGGCAGGGAGTGGCAGGCTGTGACCCACAGTAGCGGTTCTGTCCTTACCTTGTAGCTGTGTGGACCCCCTCCTATGCCTCTGTGCCCACATGTCCCTGGCTCTCAGCAGGAACTCTGGGGACCCTAGATCATGGCCTCTTCCTCCACCCTGTCTCATAAGCCTGGTGCTCAAGGATAAGTATGTGTGGGGTGGTAGACAGTCCCTCATTTTTAGCTGTGTAAGCCAAGGGACACTTTGTACATAGAAGGGAGAGCAGACACAGGCAGGGGGAGACGGGCTTCTCAAGTTTTAACTGCTAGTTCTAGGGCAGCAAGGAGCAGCTCTGGGGCTGCTGGTGTCATGCGGGGTCATCACTGGGGTGACAGCTCCTGGGAGGACGCCATGTGCTAGTCTCCTATTCTGTGGCCATTTGCTCGATGTGGTCACTTAGCAGCTTGTATTGCTCTGGAAGAGAGAACAGGGTTATTCCAGAAGTGGTGATGTCCACGAATGGCTTGGCTCAAAATCTGTACACTCAGGCCAGGGAGGAGGTTTCTGACTTGAGCCATAGGCAGTCATTCTCTCCTTGGTACATTTCAGAGTGCCACCAGCACACTGCATCTCCAGGAGCACACACTTGAAACTGGGCCCTTGTTCCCAGGAACATGGGTTTTACAGGAATGGAATCATATGTGGACTGTGGCCCCTGGCAGCCAACAGAAAGCATTCTGAGCTCTGATGGCTGCCTGAAGGTGGAGGGGACACTGAGGCTGCCCAATGGCAACACATGATCTTGCACCTGAGGGCAGGGGCGAGTTACTGGTTCATCAGAACCCAGGTCTAAGTATAAGGCCTTAGCCCAGGAGAAGCACCAGTAGCCAGTAGCAAATGGTGACACACAAAGCTGACTGCAGTACTGAAATGGTAGCACTGAGGCCAGAAGGCTCTTTACTACGGTGACCTAACAGTGTGTTCAAAACAGGTGGAACTCTAGAAGTCACCAACTTGTGGCCAGGGTTTTGCTATGCACAAGTGACACAGAGGTACAGTGCCAGGGCCATATTCATCTCTGACCTGGCTGTGCTACCCGCCATCCCTCAGCAGAAAGGACTTTCAGTGGCACAGCCAAGAGTGTATGTTCCGCGGATTTGGGAAAGAAGGCAAGCCAGGAAAACAGGTTTCTGTGACAGATGCCCTCCTTCTGGCAGGGTGGGAAACCCCACTGTGGAGGGCTCTGGCTCCCACCTCCCCACAGTACCCCTAACCCAGCTCACCCTCATCCAGGTTGCCAATCACAGCCTGCTTCTTCAGGAAGTCACTGCATAGCTTCTTGTTCAGGCCAAAGGCCAGCATGTTGTGAGTGAACGTGCTGAAGGAAAAACATCCGTGGCTATTACCCTCTTGCTGGCCCGGAAAAGGGAGCCAAGATCCTGGGCTCTAACACTGGGGGATGGCTGGGACCTGGGGCAGCACCAGATGAAAATTTCACCCTACTTCCTAACCGGAGATTGAATCCCAGGACCATGAGGAGGATTGACCACCCAGCCCTGTGCTCCTAAGAAGTCACACCCACTATGCTGCCCCTGTCTGGTAGGTGGCCCAGGTTGGCTTCACAGCTTTGCTCTCACCCCAGCTGCCCGAAGGTGATGTTCTCATTGAACCGCAGGCTGTCATCCCGCTCTTCTTGGGTCATGTGGCACCATTTCTCCCTGTGGGCACAGGAAGAACTGGATGGGCTTCAGCATAGCCTGGGACCCTCCCTCCCCTGCTCTGTGGAGCTGGTAGTCTGCACTGCCTCTTGGACGCCTAGGGACCTTGGCGTGTGGCTTCCACCAGAGCCTGCTACTTGCCTGGGGAGCCCCGAACACCAACATTTATTCCCTGCCTAAGATGAAGAACCAGGAAGCTAATGGCACTCTATTGTCCTAGAGACCTTGGAGGAATCTGTCCTTTCTTGCCTTGTGTCCTGGGCCCAGATGCACAAGGCAGCATCTATGGGGGACACAAGAATGAGGAGACTGGGAATGTATGACAGCCACACTGTCCCTTCTGTACAGACTCTGCCTGCCTTACAAGGGTTCCCCAACATGGCTGTTGTCTGTTCCACATATCATGGAGGAGACACTCCACACTCTTCCTGTAGGCCTCCTGGTATTGGCCTGTAAGCACAGAGCCATTGTGAAGCCAGCCCAAACTCTAGAGCCCAGTGGGGTTGTAGGATGGCGGACAGTCTCTAAGAAAGAACTCCTGTTCTCTGTACTGGGCAGGGGGCATGGGATGGGCACCTGGGTAAGGTTGGGGTGTTCTTTGGGCAGAGGCAAAGTCCAGGAGTAGGACAGAAAGGTGCCTATGCTAACACTTCTGCCACTCCCACAGCAACCTGTCGCACATCACCCTGGCTTTTCCCCTTCCTGGTGAGGCTCCTAGAGCGGCCACCTCCTCAGAGGGCCCAGAAGCCCCCTGTGTCTGTGCTCATTGCCCATGTGAAGTCAGACCCTGGTTCTCAAAGATACACACACACCTTCAGATAGGAGGGGAGCTCATTTTTTGCCCACTTCCTCCAAAGAGAAGCCTCGGGATGGATGATTCTAACTAAGGTTATGGTAGAGAGAAAGATCAAAGTGAGCAGGGAGAGAAGAAGTAGCATGGAGGAAGGAGAGGTCAGTTGTGGAGAAGCAGAAGGAAGGAAGGAAGGGAGAGAACAAAACAAAGGGACAAACGTCCAGGCCTGGCTCTTCCTGGCCCAGACCACTGACTGCTACAGCTCAGCAGAAATGAGTTCACCTACAGCCTCTGCACACTTAGGCAGCACATCTATAAAGATCCCAGAATGCACTGCAGGGACGGTGCAGGCCTTCCAATACTGACTCTGAAGCTGTTTAGGCACACATAGCCCTGTGCCACCCACCAACCTGCCATGTACAGCTGTACACAGTAAACCACTCTCTTGAGTTGTGTGGCATAGCAGCCTCAATCCTTTATGCCTGACACCATGAGGAAGTGACTCTCCTTGCTGTGGAAGGGACTAAAACTAAGATGTCACCTGATTTCAGAAAAATATGAGAGCATCTTGGCCTGGCTGGTATCTAGTTACTTCTGGGAGCTGAGGACAGGCCTCTGCAATGTCCTACACATGGAACATTGATCACAAATCTAAGCTCATGTGGTGTGTGTGTGTGTGTGTGTGTGTGTGTGTGTGTGTGTGTGTCTTCAGCACTTGATGGAAACCTCTGGGTCTGGGTGATGAAATGGAATCTGCTGTTAGCAGGAGTCACTTAAAAAATGGCTGCTAGACACTGGGGGACACTAGTGATACCAGATATTCTCCAGTAGGCCTGTGCTGGTCAGTTAGCTACTTGGGCTCCAGCAAGGAGGCTTGTGAGGCCCAAGCAGCTGGTATTTTTTTCAGCTGGACTCAGAATAGATCAGTGGATCTACTGTCTGGGGAGGCTTTGACAATGTCCCTCTTTGGGCCCAAGCTCTTCCTAAGAAGCTGGTTTGTCACAGGGTCCTCTGTGGGAGCATGGGGCCCTGTACTGTGAGGAGATGTCAGGTCTGAATGTTCCTTACAGCTACTGTAAAGCCACAGCAGCAAGGGTCATTAGAGCAGCACAGCTGTGAACCATCTCCATAAAATGCCCAGGCGCCAATAAATCCACCTGTGTTCACAACTCTTTATAAGTAGGAGTTGGCCTTTACTCTAAAAATGTGTCACAGTGTCTTTTGGGAAACAAGTCCCCAAATCCCCATGCAGCCCATTTTTTGCTTCAAGGGACCACCTCCTGCTCCCAGCTCTTCTGGTTAGCCAGTGGCTGAAGAAGAGAGGGTAGCTGTCTTTCCATGTGACCCTAGGCCAGTGAGAGTGGAAGGAACTGCAAACAAGAAGCTTCTCCACGCCCACCCTCCACTTCCACACCAGTGGAATTCCTGTGTCTGATCCAGGCGCAGAGGGACCCACGGAGAGTGCCATGCCCTTGAGGCTAGCAGCCTTTTGCCCATGTGTGCCTCTTGGTGTAGCTCACAGTGTCCTGTGTTCTGACTATCTTAGGGTGCTCTGGCCGTCTTGGGCCAGGCCCTGTCACCAGTCTGCCTAGCACAGGGCATGCCTCCCCAGGGGCACCCTCCCCTCCTGACAGTGGCCTTGGAAGAAACCCCAGAGCTGTAAATGGAGCAAAGTCACGTGGACACACACCTCTTCTCCTCCTGCTCTCCAGCATCCCCTCTGGAGCGGCAGCAGAAACAGGTAAACAAAGGCACATGTCAAAGTCATGCAAGATATGTGGATGGAAAAGAACAAGCAGAGAAGATTATTCTAGGTAGGAGCAGAGAGGACAGAGAAAGACAGGGAACCCAGAACAGATGGATCTCTAGGAGCTGGCAGCAAGAAGCCAATGGCGTGCCTGGACCGCCCAGCCTCCAGACAGAGTGGAAATTTCCCCAGGGTCTTCTGGAAGTCTAGGGCCTTGCCCACCCCATGCTCCCTCTGCTTCCCCAGGAAACTGTTCCAAAATACAATCATGGGACTGGAGGCAAGCCACTTTATTCCCACTGGCCTTGGCTGCTCCTCTGAGGAAGGGTTCTACCTCTAATCACTTGCCAGCAGAGGAGCCATGACCAGAAGGCGCTCTGCTCATCTGCTCCCTCCCAAACTCAGCAGAAGGCCCAGAGCCTCCACATAGCCTCCATAGTCAACTGAAGCTTTGAGATACTGGCTACAAAGTCCCATACTTGGTGGTCCAGTAGGGCCTGCCTGGCTTCAAGTTGCAGTTTTCTTCTTGAGAAAAGCATAGCTCTGTCACATGGGGAAGACATCTGGTGAAAACCATTTGAATATGGAAAACACTGTTGTTTTGAGGGCTGCTTTGTTAAAACAAAGCTTTCCCCAAGGTCCTCATATATGGAGAAAAACCTAACTTCTCACAGGGCTGCTGCCCCAAAGCTGAGTGGAATGGGTAGCAATCTGTGCCCATTCCACCCAAAGAAAGCCTCTGTAGTATTGGGGACAAGCCCTTCCTGCTTTCCATGATTTCTCAACAGGGTCCCACAGGGCATCTGAGGTGCAGGATTAGCTTGGGCACAACTGGGAAGGTCTGCTTAGGCTTTAGCAATAGGCCCAGGGGGTGGTTGCACTGCCAGACCTGATTCTAACAGTGAACAGAGGGGTGGAGTGGAGGCCAGTGGTCTCCCTTGGGCAGAGGTGACATTTTAAGGAGGATCAGGCCGTATCATGCCAGAGCCCCAGAACAGGAAGCACCATGCAAGCTGAGCACCCCACCCCCAAAGCTGTGAGCACTAACCCCCTCAGGCAGCTTGCAAGGCTGACACATAGGTGAAACCATTAACAGCAGCTCAGCCATTTTGCTGGCTCCCAAGGATTTGGGAGACTGAGCCAAGATTTGGTCCTCTCTCCCAAGGCTGGAGGAGACACTCTTGGCTCCTACCTGGTGGTGGGGGATCGCTTCCGCCTCTCACAGTGGACAGCATCAAAAAAGGCCGCATTCCAGAACCTCAGTGTGTGCCTGCAGGATGAGACATGGTAAAGGTCTACCCAGGTCCTCTCTGCCCTCTACACCAAAAGCAACAGCTTCTTGTTTTATGAGAAGTATCTGGGAAGCTTGAGAGATGAATAAAATGTTGCCCTGGGGACCTGGCAGGAGATGGAAGAGTTGAAGAGGCCTTTGGGAAGGTGGAGCAGGCTGGCCTGCTCAGTGGCTCAGGCAGGCAGCAATGGGGCTTCCAAGAGAAAGTGGACAACTAGACCTCTGCTCTACTGAGCAGCATCTCCTCACCAACATGGGGACCCAGCAGCCACACACCATGGCAGTCACGGGAACATAGCCACAGGAACACAGAATCAAGAACAGTTCTTCCTGTAGAAGATCAGGGGTCGCCTATGGCCGGCACCTGCACATGAAGGTTCATTGCCACATGTCACCTTTGACTCCACCGCACAGTGTGTAGGAGAACAGAGACCACATGGCCCAGTGTCCACAAGAATGGCTTCTGGCCCTTTGTTTCACCAGCTCCAGGGACCTGAGGGGTGCAGCATAGTCACTGAGGTAACACAGACCCAGTGAGGCCCTCTCCTTTCTGCTGCACAGCATCTCCAGTTGATTCAGGCCCAGCTTCCCTGTGCTGACCTAACCCTTTGCCCTAGGGGTTCCCATGGTTTTTCTCAACCACACTTTTCACATGAGCCTTGCTGGACTGTGACCTTTGAGGGAGGGGCTGTGTTGTTGCATTCTGTTCTGTGCTAGAGTTGCTCCTCACTGGTGAGCGAATGTGAGATGGGAGGCTGCCCAGGGCTCCAAGCAACACTAACGGCTGCCAGAGGTCATAACTGCTGCTGTCTTGGTCTGTTCTGTGCTAACACCTAGTGATGTTATGTGATGTTAGCACAGTGATATGTAAAGAAATGATATTTATTTGACTCAATATTTATGGCAAGAGGGTGCCAACAGGTTTGTACTGGTTCTGGCAAGGGTCCCTGTCCTCCCAACATGGCAGAGGAGAGGCCAAGTGCACAGGGAAGCCTTGCTTCACAAACATGCTCTCAAGAACTGGCTTGGAAATGTGGTAACTTTTTAAATTCCTTCCTGATGGTGTTCAGGCTGATAGCCTTGCACTCGACTTCACTCCTATAGCTCCCTTCATGTTAAATTCACCACAGCAGAGACCAGAGAGCCAGCAGATGAGCCTTTGAGGGACACACTCAAAGCGCAGCCCCTGGTTCTCACTTCAGCCTCCAGTGTGTGTGTATGTGTGCTTGTGTGTGTGTCTACACACATGCACAATAACATTATGATATAATTTATACCCAGGCAGTTACCCAATAATGTGAAACAGCCCTGGCACAACAAAATTAAATAAGGTATGTAGGGGACGAGAGAGGCGTCTCAGTGGCTGAGAGAACTTACTACTCTTCCAGAGGACACAGCTGCTGATCCCCAGCACCTACGCAGCCCACCATCATCTGTAACTCCAGTTCTAGGGGATCCAATGGCAGTTTCTAGCCTCCAAGGGCATTAGGCCCGCATACAGTGCTCAGACACACATGCAAGCAAAACATTCATAATAATAATTTAGAAAGTTGAATAAAGAAACAAATGAGGCATGCAATTCAGTAATTTTTCAGTGTATTCAGCTGTGCAGCTCTCCCCACTGTCTCAGTCCAGAGCCCTTCTGCAGCCCCTTTGGGAGTCATTAATCACTCTTGCTACTTACCGGCTGCAGCTCTGTATTCCCTCCACTCTGCACAAACAGGACCCGATGACTCATGTTCTTTTGTGTCTGCCTTTTCTTGCTAGAACAATGGCTTGGGAGTCACTGTGCAGTGATCTGCGTGTAGGCTTGCTCCACACTTCAGGGTGTGGAAAGACCACATCACGCTTGCGCAAGAGCCAGCTAGCCTCCTCCATTTGGGACTGTTCCGAACAGTGTGCTATAAACTCCATATATATTTCCATGTGGGGAACATGCATGGACCCACAGTGGAATGGCTGGTCACGTGGCCACTCTGTTAGCCCCTGGTGAGCTGCCAGGCATTTCCATAATGGCTACTCTGCAGTACCTTCCCACCTCCATGGCGAGTCAGATGCCTTCACATCCCTATTAACCCTTGCTGGCATCCATCATCTCACCGTGACTACCCTGGAGGTGAGGATGGCCACTGCCCTTGCTGGAGACATGGGCAGCTGAGGGGCTGGGCAACAGCTACACCAGGTAGAATGAGGCAGAATGTGGATGGGCCTTACCAGATGGGCTGCTGCCTCAGGTGTGTGTACAGGTAGACCTTCTCCCCCTTCTGTTCATCTTCGGGACTGATCATAGTCACTGCAGGAGTAAGGAGATCTGAGGGCAGCCTGGGCTGGCACCCATGTTGGTAGATCCTATGAACGCTCAGCAGGCTCTGCTTCCCCCCAAAGTCATCAAGCTACATTGTCCAAATTCCATGAAGTTTTTTGCCAGCCCTAGCTTAGGGCTTCTTCCCAGTGTGGTCTGTGAAGTAGCACCCTCCCCCTAACATCTGGCTTAATCCTCTGGGGTTAAGGATTTAGTTTCTGCATACTCTGCTTAGAAAGGTGGAAAAGCCTTTTCATTAGCAACTAGCTCATTGCTGTTGCTGGCTAATGGTTGGCCAGTTTAAGAGTCTAGCCAGTTTAATGCTGGGTGCGATGGTGCATGCCTGTAATCCCAGCACTTAGGAAGACAGAGGCAGGTGGATCTCTGTGAGTTTGAGGGCAGCCTGGTCTACAAAGCAAGTCCAGGACAGCCAAGGGTACACAGAGAAACCCTGTCTTAAAAAACAAGAAGACAAAACAAAAACAAACAAAAAAACCAATAATAATAATAATAAAAAAACAAGGCCAGAGGGAGGCTCTGTCCCCAGGTCCCACCTCACCATAGCACTCCTAGGCTCCACCGTGCCATAGACCCTATCTCCCTAAAGCCCCACCTCCTAGACAACCCAGAGAACTGAGTTCTTACCAGTTTTCAGCTGTTTGTCCTTGGGTTTGTTCTCTTCTTCCCTAGAGGGGGGAAAAAAAACAACACAGTGAAAGGGCTCCATGCCACACTTCCTGAAAGTAGTGAAAGGGGCCCATGCTACACACATGTCAGGTGCTGCCTGCTCTCTGTGCGGCTCCTCTTAAGAGAGGTTGGGAACCAGTGCCATAGTGACAATTGGCAGGACCAAGGGGACTCAGGCCTACGGTGCTGAGACTGTAATGGCACCATTTTCTATGAGCCCACTGTGTGGATAGGGAGAGACAGGTCATGGACCCTGGCTATAAGCAAGCCTCAGGTGGCTCAGGGCCCTGGATGGTTACCCTTGTACCGTTGTACCCCTCTTCATGGAACCTCAGGAGGCAGAGGCAGGCGGATCTGTGAGCTTGAGGCCAGGCTGGTCTACAAAGCGAGCTCTAGGACAGCCAGAGCCACATAGAGACCTTGTCTCAAACAAATCAACAAAAAGTCCTCTGTCTGCCAGAGCAGTGCCTCTTAGAGGCAGCGCCATCCAAGGTCACGCTCTTATTAACTTGCAGGACAGTGACAGCAGGAAGGAGGGACAGTATTTGATTTCCCTGTTGCCAAATGACAAAGCCATATGCTCCTGTCAGCCCGAGAAACATGGTTCCTGGACCCCTGAGTGCCAGTGAACAAACAGCATGTGGAAACCATGGGAAGCTCTGGGACTTCAGAGTCATGCTGGGCTGGCAACTGTGCGACTTAAGAACAGCTGCAAGGCCAAGACTAGGCAAGCCACCTGCTTCTCCCAAAATCCATCTGCACATAAACTCAGGCCCATGCTCACACTCACTCATTTTTCCTGACCAGTGGTCCTTTCAGCTTGGTCTCCAGCCCCCCAAAGAAGCCCTTCATGTTCTCCGTGTTCTTCAGCAGCCGCTCAGCAATATCCTTCTTCTCTGCTAGCCAGCTGTTAGCTGACTTCAGGTAGGAGTCAATGCTGCCAGCTGGCTTCTCCCTGGGCTCTGTAGGGAGCAAGTGTGGCTTGCCTTGAAAGAGGGGAGAATGGGAGTAAGAAGCGATTTGCAGCACAGGACAGGAGAGGGAGAGTGCCTGAAGGTGGTTCTTGGAGACTGCAGGACAATAGGTGCTATCCTCAGTCTCCTCAACAGGGTCCTCAGAAGCAGCTGGCTTAGCAAGCTCCTCAGATAAGGGAAGGCCAGGTCTCCCTGGGGTGGTCAATAAGCATTGACCACACAGAGAAGTGGGCAGAAACTATGAAGTGAGTAGAGTGGCTGAAGGAGCTGGCATCTGGAAAGAAGATAAGAGAAGTATACACTGAGAGCCACACAGTGGGTCTGAGAGACTGGCAATGGGAAAGAAGAGGCTGCCCTGGGTTGGGTCCAGGGCAGACACACAGCCCTGTCTCAAAGGCATCTGGAATGGGTGGTCCTTCGTCAGGTAAATATGGGAGAAAACAAATGGGGAAAGGTAAGTGAGGCATCCCACAATCCCTGTCTCAGGTCAGTGCATGGAAAGAACCCCACTAAGGTAACCCTAATGGGTCAAGTGTGAGGGTCTTTGCACAGACTCTGATTAGGTGAGTGGAATGACCCTTTCTGTTTGACTTGATGGTAACTGTCAAGCATGCAGCCTGGCACAAAGGGCCAGGCTGGTGATCTATAGCAGTTAGGCCATTTGGGGCTGCTAAGAGCAGAAGACCTGGAGCACACGCAGAGGGAAGGGGCTGCACCCTGAGAGTGGAGCAACAGTGAGCAAGGAGGGCATGAAGGACCACTCAACTATCCATGCCCAGGTCTCCATTGGGAGCTTCCCAGCATGCTCCTTGAGGAGCTGAATCGGGCTCCTCTGGAAGGCTGCAGGCTCAGCACAAGACACCTTGGAGCTCCTACACACTGGGCCCTTCAACAACCTGAGCCAAAAGAGACTTCCTGGCTCTGTCATCTTTGCTTGGTCATCCCAGCCACCCTAGACTCTTCCCAGGATATAATCCTTAGACTGCTCCCCTGGGTGGCCAGCTCTGAACCCTACTTTGCTGGAGCAGAGACCCCACATGTAGCACTTCTGTTTCCTGTCATTTTCTTGCTGCACAGACAGCCAAGTCCCAACCCCAAGTACAGCCCACGTCTCCTCCCACATCAGGTGTCTCGTGCCTGCTTGTCCTCTTCCCAACACCAGCCCCTCCTCTCTGAAAGGCCCGAAGCACCTGCTGTTAATAAAGGGAGCTTCCCTTCATGCTGTGTGGCAAGCACACAACTCCCATCCCAGGGTGGCTGCTCTGGTGGGGCTTACTCACCCAGGTGGTAGTAGGTGAAGCACATGGTCATGAGGTTCTTGGCAGGCCCAAAGTCGTCCATCTGGTGGCACCTGGGATGGGAGCAAGACTGGCTGGCTAGAGCTCCACTACCTGACTCCCAGAGGTTCGCCTGCCTCTGCTTCCTGAGTGATGGGATTAAAGGTGTGTGCCTCCACTGCCCAGCAACCCCGCAAGTTAATGAAGCAGGACCAATCCAGATGCTGCTACAGCAGTGAAAGGGACACTCAAGCACGCAGTCAGGAGAGCCACTACAGGTGCACGGCCGGGTGCTAGGTGTGGGAAGGTATTTGTGGTCCTCAGCCTGGTCTCTTTCACATTAATACCACATCAAGGTGCAGGAAGTACAGCCCACTGTACCCCAGCAGGGCCAGGACTAGAAGACACCTCAAGAGTTGGTCCTACACCATTTAGGCAGATCTGATGACCCCTGTTTTTCAGGGGCCATCAGGATGATCAGTGCTGTCCCTCACATACAAGCTCAGAGGTCGGTAGCCTCAGATCTCCTGGAGGGCTGTTAGGACATGAACCACTGGACAACCTCAGGCTCAGACTCAGGAGTTGTGTGGGGACCCCAGGCCACAGTTGTTCCTATGCTCCTGGTCCACAGGCAACACTCATGAACCACAAGCAGATAAATATCCATGCCTTTCATGTCACTTTTTGAAAATAAAAACAATTGCATACAAGAAAGTGACATACTGAGTGGCATTCTAGGAATGCAAAGAAACATTCTTACTGGAGTGCAGTATGCTAAGGATTACAACCAGATACTAGTGGAATATTCACACAGCCATTCAACTCAGCAAACAAAAAAGCGAGAAAGGAGCTTTAAAAGAAAGGAGATTCTGCTGGTCCAGTGACAGATGCTGCACTGTGAATGAGAAGGGTAAGCAGAACAGGGCAGGAGAGGGCCCACTACTCTGCTCCAGGAAGATGCCAGTCACAAATTCTAGCCCAGAGTGTGTGACAGCTGGTGTGGCTGGCTTGTGGCGGGTGGGAAAGGTGGGAAGGACAGCTGCAGAGGCTTTGGGGAGAACATCACTTACTCAAACAGCACCACTGCGAAGGACTGCACCAGGCGGTAGAAAGTCGGCTCGGATACACACTTGGACTTGCAGCGCTGTGCAGAGAGAACTAGCCACATCAGCGGGACTCAGTGGCATGAAGCAGTTTAGCAAGGCTGGGGGACTGTCACTCTGCCTGTCTCCATTCAGCTTGAATGGGCCCCAATGGCCACTTCCCCTCTGCCAGGACTCCGGGCAGGACACAGGCAATCCCCAGGACCTCTGCACTGGAGCCCAGAAGGTATCCACCTGGGTCATCCTCACAGGATTTCATAAAGAAACTCCACATCTAGCTCACCCATGGGAAGAGTAGGAAGTGACAAAACCCCAAATGGCAACATTGGCTGTTCCTGGGTTTGTTAATTACTTTTTTGTGCAATTTCTAGTTTCTCTATGAAGAATACATCCCTATAATAGAAATGTGCATGATTCTTTCCTGAGCTTTCTCTAAACATTTGGTTTTACCTGGCTTTCACAGTCTTGACTATGTTAGCTTTTTCAAATTTTGAATATTACAGGTTATTTAATAGAAATATGCATGGACATGGACAAAGCCCATGTACATGCCTCTGAAACAGAAATTTTTGGAGGCTTCCCAAACTTGCCATAGTCCCCACTCTGTCCAAAGTACAGCTTCCAGTCATGGGGTAGACCTTTCTACCCTGCCCCACTTGTCTTTACTTCATCCTAGGGGCTTGTGTTCTCCACTCTCTTCACCTAGAGGCACTGACCAGGTTGTTGGTCCTTTTGCCCACCTTGCACTCACCTGTGCACTCACAAACCGTGCAAACCACTCACGGCCTTTCCCATCTTCGCCACTGCAGTACTCTCCAAACTTGGCTTTCTCTTCCTGGTCCAAGTCCTCCCTGGGAGAAGGGCAGAGCAAAATCAAGGTTCATTTCCTAGAACAAAAACTCCAGGAGAAAATGGGAAGGAGAGCAGAGGAATGCTGTTCCCAGTTCCCCTCCCCTTGCAGAAAAGTGTCTTGTTTTTATTTCTGAAGCAAGAAGCCTGGCTTCATGGCCCAGATATGGCTGGAGCAGGGAGTGGGAATTCTCCCACCTCTCTGCTAGCAGGCCTCCTGCTCAGGTGATCTGATCTTTGGTGAGGGCACAGGCCCTAAGAGCCCTTCTGCTCTGTGAATACCAAACATTTCCCTCAAACTTAAAGATGAAAATTAAGCAGAAGGCTGGAAATTGGCCAGCTTATGTAATTTGTATTTATGGTTTTCTCACCAGACAATAGTAATGTTATTAATTAAATATCAATATTAATACATTATAATATATTAATTACTGTTATGTATTTATGTTATACTGTATATATACATACAGTATATATGTGTATATATACTGTTATATATATGCATTATAATATAAAACATGTTTAAAATTATATATATATACATATATATACATATATAAATGATAAGAGTCTCTATATTATCTTTGTCTCAAACTTTCTATGTGGCCAAGGATGATCCTGATGTCTTCATCCTCCTGCCTCCACCTCCCAAGTACTAGGATTACAACTATATACCATCATGCTTGGTTTATGCATTGCTCAGGATTAAATCAGGGCTTCATGCACACTGGGAGCAAGCACTTTGCCAGATGAGCCACAGCCACAGCCCAACAAGTAAACGTTTATGTTGCTTTTAATGAATATGGACAATCACACTGTAAACCAAGTTCCTCTAGACTATGGCTGTGGGCAGCCTGTCCCCACAGGAATAGGCTTGATAGCATCCAGGTGCACAGCCAGAGGAGCCACAGTACCTGAAGCTCTGCATTTCCACCAGCTCAAATGCTGATGTGGCTGGTCCATAAAGAACCTAAGTTCTGGTGAGCTGCTGCAGCTACTAACAGGTTGATGACTATACCCTGGAGCCGTGGAGTCTGGGCTGGAGTCTACCTCCTCGTCCCAGCTGAAGTACCATTTAACAGTGACATGGACAGGCAGAACTAGGGGCCCACGCAGAGATCCCCCTGCTTAGGCCATATTCTAACCCCAGGCATCTGCTCTTTGGGCTTTTGCTGTTGGCACCCCTACTCTACTCCTTCAATTAGAGGGCCAGGGAATGGCTCAGTGGATAAAGGTACAACTGTGCAAGCACTATGACTTAAGTTTGATTCCTGGAAGTCATATAAAAAGTTGGATGTGACAGGCCAGCTAGCCTGCAGTGAGCCATGCAGCAGCATGACAAGAGAGACCCTGCCTCAACAGGGTGGAAAGTGAGAACTGACCCCTGAAAGTTGTTCTCTGACCTTCACGTACATGTTGTGGCACACACACCAACCCCCTGACTCTTAATTAGTTAAAAAAGAACCACAATAAAAAGCCACAGAGAGGTGCCAGGAAACAGCCACTTAGGAATCAGTTGCCTGCAGACTCCACCAGGGGGCTGGGTGACCAGCTTTTGTTGCCTTTATCATCCTGAATTCAGTTACAGCAGTAAGTGCAGCCTCCTGGCCAGCGAGACGCTGAGGCAGCTGGAGAAGCTTCTTTGGACATGCCCAGTGTCTGGGAGGCCAAAGCAACAACAAGGTAAGACAGGTGTCAGTGGAGATGGGGTGCAGAGCAGAAGCAGCAGCTCCCCAGAGACCAGAGTTTAGAGTGCAGAGAGCAGGGCTGGGGAAGTGGCTTGAGTTCAGGTCCCAGCACAAACATAACAGCTGGATGTGCCAGCATGCACCTGTAACTTTAGTGCTGGGGACAGGGCCAGGCACATCTTGAGGGCTCACTGACCGCCAGAGTAGTCAAACCTAAGGAGCCTTAGGTTTAGGAGAGACCTTCTCTCAGAAAGACAAATAAGGATTATAGCCAACATCAATTTCTGACCTCTGCACACTCACAGGCATGCAAACCTGCATACACAGGCATAACCACACAGACCAGACCCAGATACAGATACACACATGCATGCATGCGCTGCCCCCTCCCACATACCCACATTCATGTACACACACACACACACACACACACACACACACACACACACACACACACACACACGAATATAAAGGGGCTGTGGGTGTAGCTTAGCAGCAAGGCATCCCTGTGGTGGTTTGAATGAGAATAGCCCCCATAGGCTAATATATTTAAATGCTTAGTCCCCTGTTGGTGGAACTGTTTGAAAAGAATTAGAGGTGTGGCCTTGTCGAAGGAGGTGTGTCACTGGGGGTTGGGCTTTGAGGTTCAAAAGCCCACACCATTCCCAGGTCTCTCTCTCTGTCTTGTGGTTATGATCAGCTTCTGATCATAGTGCCATGTCTGCCTGTCTGCTGTTGTGCTCCTTTACATGATGGTCATGGACTCATCCTCTGAAACTGTAATCCCCAAATAAATGTTTTATTTTATAAGTGGCCTTGGTTATGGCATCTCTTCACAATAGACAAGTGACTAAGACAATCTTCAATATTCTCAGAGTATTCTGGGATGAATAGATAAGTACCTAACAGAGCTTATCATTTGTTCCTCTACAGTGTCATCTGCCTGGATGGCAACAGGGGTGCAGCCCAGACCATACTGAAGACACCATGGTGGTGGAAAGTCTTTTATTTGTTTCTTTGGTCCCCATGAGGCTTCAGCAGAGCCACTCATGAAATGGAGTTAAGTGAGAAAACTAAGGGGACATAGATAAACTGGCTACTCAGAGTCTGTGTTCCAGTGCCAACTTGGAGAAGCAGAGAACACAGGTCTGGCCAGGCTGAGGACCACTTCCACTGTGGCCACCCTTGATGCTGGGTCCCACCTAAACGTTGTCAATATGCTGCCCTCAGACAGTCCAGGACAGCCTACAGGTATGATATGCTGCTCCAGGGAAAGGTATTAGTTGGTCTACGGTGGAGTCCAGAACTCTTTTTTTTTTTTTTTTCTTTTCCAGAGTGAGGACTGAACCCAGTGCCTTGTGCTTCTGAAGCCAGCACTCTACTACTGTGGTAGTTTGAATAAAAATGGCTCTCATAGGCCCATAGAAAGTGGCACTATTAGGAGGTGTGGTCTTGGAGTAGGTGTGGTCTTGGAGAAGTTGTGGCCTTGTTGGGGAAGTGTGTAATTGTGGGGACAGGCTTTGAGGTCTCGTGTTCTCAAACTATGCCAGTATGGCTCAGTGTCTTCCTTCTGCTACCTACAGATCACAATATAGAACTCTGAGCTCCTTCTCCAGCACCATGTCTGCCTGCATGTTGTCATGTTTTCCACCATGAGAATAATTAACTAAACCTCTGAAACTATAAGCCAGCCCCAATTAAATGTGTTTCTTTATAAGAGTTGCCATGATCATGGTGTCTCTTCACAGCAATAGAAACTAATAAAGACAACTACTGCACTAAGTCCCCAAACCTCCAAGACTGGAGCCTCTTTAAAATCTCCCAATGTGACTCTATAAGCAGTCTAGGATAGCTAAGAGCCATTGTAGCCTATAATAGGAAGCAGGTCCCTGGAATCTGACAGCAGGCTAGTGTCCTTAAAATACCTACTCTGCATCCCAAAGGTGGCTTAACCCTTATCCCAAAAAGGGTCCACCCTCCTTACCACAAAGGGTCTACCCTCCATCCCACGCAGGGCCTACCCTCCAGAGAAGATCTTCTCTACATAGTTGCGCATGAACTCTCGAAGTGCTAGGGTCTCCTCATCTGGGGCTGAATCAGCACTCTGATTGGAGGAGAAGGACTCATTGGAGGAAGAGTGGCGGTCTTGGTCCCAGGATGGGTGTGAAGGCGACTCGCCCATGTCATTCTCACTGTCTGCAGACTCAGTGGTCTCACTCTCAGATGCCCCATCACCCAGGGAACCATCTGGGTCCTGGAGTGTTGAAGGTGCTGCTTCCATGGGAGAGGAGGTAGGTGGTTCAGTCCCAAAGTCAATCAGGGAACCCACAGGGACTTCTGGGGCTTCCATGATGGCTAGGCTGCCAAGCAGGATGGACACAGGCTAGGGAGCAGCTTCCTGAAGCTGCAAGCACGTACAAGTGTGTTGGGAGCTCCTGGCCACCAAGGCTGAGTCTCCAGAGGCCCGAGGCCCAGAGGCCCTACAGCATCTGGAATGGAAACAGACATAAATACTGTCAGTATGAGAAGGCCAGTCCCCCAAAGAAAGTCACTGAACACAAATCAACTTGAGGAAAAGCACGAGTCACACTTTTCCTGCACAGAGGATAATCTTTGTACCTACAGAATCTGGGATGCCACCAGCTGGCATCTGTTTCCTGGGTCCACTTTGCTGCTATATGGTAGCATGGCATAGACACTTGCTAACTGAAGGAGCCCAGGGACACCAACATCAGGATCCCTCCCTCCCCCAGCCCAGCTAATCTCTATACACTCCAGCCAACCAAGTCTGAGCATAAGGATGTCCGACTTCACTGGTAGCAAACATCAAGCAGCTCCTGCTGGCCCACTGCCCTCAGAAGCTGTGGAAGTGGCATCTTGCTAAGCAGCAGACCCTTCATATCCTGAGCTCCTCTCTCCCCAGTCTTCCTTCCAGACCCAGATCTGCTTCTCAGGCTCTTCATGGTTCCACCCTGTTCTTCCTTTCTCCATGGGCTGTGGCCACCTGGATATCAATGAGAAGTTACCTCTGTGCTCTGATCATGAAGCCTGCAGCTCTTCTTCCTACTCTCCCTCCTCCTTTGTCCTCCTCTTCCTTCCCCCTTCTTCCTCCCTCCCTATCCCAACTGCAGAATCCTGTTCACCCTCAAGGCCAACCTCACCTGCCCATCTTCTGAGAGGCTTCATTCCACAGCGATTCAAAATCAATTATGGTCCCTGCCAACCTGACACTGGCATTTCATCTAGACTCATGTATGAGCCAGTGCAGACTCTCATGGAGCACTGGATGCATGGATGAGCACACCTCACCAGGAATATGCTCATGGAGCTGAGAGAGCATGAGATGCAGGTCACACAGATAAAGCTGGAATGCAAATCTCAGCTTCCAAACCTGGGTTCTGGTACTGGCTCAGGATGCAGTTGCTGTTCTCGAAGTCATTCCTACCAGTACTGAGGAGCAGCAGGCAAATGGCAAAGGCCTGGGACAGCCATGCTCAGGGGTAGAGAGAGCACCCTCACTCTGCCTCAGGCCTATCAGACATGATGACTGCAGGGGAGGGCTGCCACCTGTACTGCTGAGATGACTGCATCTTCTGGAGGAATGCAGTCCAAACCCACACATGCTGACTCCTGAGAGCTCAGCACTCCCAGGTTGATCACAGATTCCCTCCAAACACTTAGCCCAAGGTATTTTTAGATTCTCTGAGTCAGAAAGATTAAACAGCTGGCTCTGGCCACCGTCCTCATGCACAGGGGCAGTAGAACACGTGCAGGAGAGCCCACACAGCCTTCCTCAGTGCAGAAGAGACCAACAGACCTTGGCACTGACATTTTATCTAGGCCAGGACAGAAGCAAGGGCTCACGAGGTCAGAGTGCAGTGAGTGACAGCTCAGAGAATGAGATAATGAGAGGCATTAGGATCTCCTCTCCCAGTAACATCTGCTACCTGTGATCCTGCTTTCTGGGAAAGGTCTCCCTCTGTGAGACAGCAAGACTGGGTTGATGTTGAAAGGCCATGTGGAACCACATTACTCCGTTCCAAAGAACAGAAAGCCACACACATGGCCACATGTTTGTGGCTATCCATGAAAAACATACAAGGAAAGCTTGCATCTGCAGTGACTAGGGCAGGGGCACTTAATCCTCCCACCTTACAGATTCAGTCTGCTCTAAAGCCTTGATTCTTGCTAATACACAAACCAGTCAGATAAACACACAGGAGGAAACATAGCCACTAAATGCTTGGACAAGTCTTGATCCATACTAATCACTATGCAAACTTTCCAGGTGCCGTGGCTCATGCCTGTAATCCCAGGCAGAGACAGAAAGACCCAGAGTTCAAGGCCATCCTCAGCTACACAGTTCTAACAAAACTGATATCCTCTAGCTCACTGGCAATAAGGGCAGATGCAACTCCAGGATTTGAATGCTTGGAGTTTATTCTAAGAAAATAATTTAAGCCATCAAAATCAGTTACACAGGAAAACAAACAAACAAATAAAAACAAAAACAAAATCCCAAACACTACAATAGTATCCGTGACTCTGACAGACAGGCATCTCCACACATAGCTAGTGAAGAAGTAATAACACAGACATCATAGTAGTCAGTGATTGAGGCAGTGAGGACAGTGTTGATAGTTCTAGGGAACAGCCCACTGTGTACCAACCCTGCCAGGACTCTGGGAACACTGAATGACAATGCACTGGAGACATGCACAGCACTGGTTAGAGGATGGCACTAAGTCCAGGCCCCCTCCTCAGCTCATTATCATACCAGTGACCTATGAGCCAAAGAAGAAGCCAGCTTAAGAGACTAGGTAGGCCAGACTAATTAAGGCTGTTTCTGATCCAGCCTGGAGCTCGTGGGGCTGGAAGGGTGAATGACTCACCCTTTCCAAGAAGCCCAGAGCGTCCTCTGCCTCTATGGGTTCAGGATGATGTCTTAGTCATTGTTCTATTGCTGTGAAGAGACACCATGGCCACAGCAACTCTTATAAAGGAAAACATTTAATTGGGGCTTGCTTACAGCCTCAGAGGTTTAATCCATCATCAGTATGGCAGGAAACATGGCAGCACGCAGGCAGACATGGTACTGGAGAGGAGCTGAGAGTTCTACATGTGGATCCACAGGCAGCGGGAAAAGAAAGAGAGGCACTGGGCCTTTGACACTAGGCTTTGAGCATTTGAAACCTCAAAGCCTACCCCCAATGACATCTTCCAACAGGCTAGATCTCCTAATCCTTTCAAATAGTGCCACTTCCTATGAGCCTATGGTCGCCATTTTCATTCAAACCACGACAGATGATGACAAAAGTCACAGGCCAGGGACAAAGGGAGAAGAAGCAAAGGGGCCAGATGCTGGTCTTGGCTTTGTGAATGGCAGCATGCTGAGGGTGCTCAGCATCATTCCTTCATCTCTCTCAGACAGACAGGCCAGCTGGCCAACCCTACTTATGGAGCTAGAATGTTCTGGTGAGGTGACCAACCCTCCTTACAGAGCTGAGATGCTGTGGTGAGGTGTGTCATAAGGACCTGGGCATCAGCTCCCAGTCGCCTCCCCAGGAAGGAAATGCAGCTATAGGCTTGCAGGTGATAGCAGCTCTCATGCTAACCTTGGGAGGATCTGGAGTGGCCTGAGGACACAGAACTGACTGTTGTCTGCTTGGAGCCAGCCAGGGTAACCATTCAGAAGCACAGGCCTGGTGGTGTCAGAATTCCTAGAGTTTTCAAGGCCTGCTGAAACCTGCAATGTGAAATCTTCCAATTTTTCAACAGTGGCAACAAATTTAAATTCATTTCAAAGCACTTTGTGGGCCCTAAGTCTGTGGATCACCTCAGTCTATTGGAGGAGGCTCCAGGGAGCCCTGGTGGTGCTCAGTCTAAGACACTGGCTTTCAGTCTCAGGCATAGTGCAGGCTTCCAGAAATGCTACACGTCTCCCTGCACTTTCTGGTTCCACTTCAAGGTGCTGCCAAGTAACTGTGACTTCCATACTCAGCCGAGATTCCTTCTTGCCACAAAACTCACTGACAGTCTACTGTGAATCAGCTACTGTGTGAAGAGCTGGAGTGTCTGCTTGCATGTGCTCCAAAGCACAAGAAGCAGGGAGAGGAAAACAGCATAAAACTAAGACATCACGATTCGGGAGACAGCTAAGTAGGTAAAGTGCTCACCACACGAGCACAAGTGACAAGCCACGTGCAACAATGAACACATGTAATCTCAACACTGAGGAGGTGAGAACAGGAGGAACCCTGCATCTCACTGGCCAGCCAGTCTGGTCAAATCTACAAGTTCCAGGCTCAGTGAGAGGCCCAATTTCAAAAAATAAGGCACAGGATGTATAAACTGACCACATGGCTGCTCCGTGGGGATGGATGCTCCAAGGGGATGGTTATTGTGGGAGAGAGAGAGAGACAGAGAAAGACAGAGAGAGAACAGCTAGAGGCATCTAGAAGAGTCCAGAATGGAGAGATAAAGTAGTAGACTGAACATGGCCAGCCACCTGGACCTGGCCATGGGAGAAGCAGGAGCAGAGCAGAGAGAGAGGGGGAGAATAAGAGGGGAAGAGTGGGGTGGGGAAGAGTGAGAGATAAAGACAGAGGGAGAGAGGGAGAGAAAAAGAGAGGGAGGGAGGAAGGGAGGGAGGGAGGGAAGGAGGGAAGGAGGGAGGGAGGGAGGGAGAGAAGGAAGGAGGGAGGAAGGGAGGGAGGGAGGGAGGGAAGGAGGGAGGGAAGGAGGAAGGGAGGGAGGCAGAGCATAAGAATGAGTAGCTTGTGGGGAGGGAAGCCTGTGACCTAGGAATGTTTAAGGTAAGGGAAAAGGTAAGAAGAGCTGGGATGCTAGCATGGACTCTTTGGTGATACTGAGGGAGCTTGGGCTTGTCCCTTCTGCTAGTGATAGGGGAAATGGCTTCTTTTTGTAGAGAAGAATCAGCTTTCACAAGTTCCTGAGAAACACTGGCTTTTATCTGACCACCAGAATTTGGGGAAATGGAGTTTCCTCTGGACCTGACACAGAACAACTGAGTAAGACATCTGACATTGACCTCTGACAACACACACACACACACACACACACACACACACACACACACACACACACA
>NW_026596034.1:35263705-35269281 GCF_907164565.1 Psammomys obesus | reverse complement strand
ACACACACACACACACACACACACACACACACACACACACACACACATGAACAAACAGATGTACACACATACAATACTCCAAACAGTGCTGCTAGGTCTAGAAAGGAACCAGAACCACACACAGGTCCTAAGGGGACCATGGCCTAGGAGGCCCTGGCAGCTCCTGTGAAGCTGCTCCTGGGAAAAGTAGCCCAGGGAAGCCTTCCTGGCTATATAAGGACTGGCTGAGCCATAGGAAGTCTGGAGGGAAGGTAAGTATAGGACAGAGAGGCAAAGCCAAACAGGCAGGCCTCGGGAGGCTGCTATGTCATCAACATTCTGAGGGTAGGGAGGACACCTAACTTCCTCCCTGGGTTCCTCCCAACCCCATCTTTGCCTCAGCCCTTCCAAGCTAGGTTTCAGGAGGAACTATGACAAAACTGCCAGCTATTGCCCTTGGCCACATCCCCTGAGCTTTGCTCAAACTCTGATTTTCCCAACACACCACCACAGTGAGAGGGATGGGACTTCCCTACAGGGTAATTCTGAGCAAAAAGGTTATATGCACATGCAGTATACATGTGTGTGCACATATGTCTGGTCTCCCTGTAGCCTAACCCTTGCACGAACAGGACATACAGCATGACACTTGCATGTAACTGCTTTGTCTCTTGTCTTAAAACTGCCAAGAGTGGGGGTAGGAGGGGGTCTGGCAAAACTGCATCGTGGTCCTGGGTTATGAAGGTAGCCTGAAGTCATCACCAGGGGCCTTAGAGATAAGGGAGGTCAGAGTCAGAAAAGGAGATGATGATGCTAGGCTGCTGGGTTTGATGATAAAGCCTTAGAAGCCAAGGAGCTGCCAAAGCAAAGCAGATGCCTTGGGAAGCTGGAGAAACAGGAAAACATATTTTTTCCTGCAGCCTTGAGAAGAAATCTTACCAGCACCTTGACTATCCCAATAAGCCAATTGAGAACTTCTGAACTTCACAGTAGTAAAATTATAAATGTGTGTATTTAAAGCTACTAAGTACACAGTCATTTGTTCTGGTAGCAATAAGGAAGGAAGACAAATGTTGTTAGGACATACATACCTGTTGGGTGTAGACATCTGGCTATTTCTTGTAGCCTTGGGGTATCAGAAAAAAAAAAAAAAAGCTACTGAGACCCAAGGCAGCTCTGGGATCTAACAGGCTTTTTTATGGCTTATTAAGGCTTCCTGTTCCTATTGCCACTCAAGCTCTGGAGACTGAAGACTTCCAGTCCCTTCCCCTTTCCAGTGGGGCTGGGAGGCAGGAAGGCAATTTGCCCTCTCCCTCTGCATGTTCCTTCTGGCCTGGCAGTATACCTGTCATCTGTCCTTTTTCAACACTAGAAGACACCTGAGTCTTCTGCCTCTAGCTAGTGGCTGTTTTTCTCATGACAGCTGCAAACACACCAGTGGCCCTCTCTGAACAGTGATCTCTGGTGCCCTGAATGGTGTTTGGTTGGAACTGACTATGTTGATGTGGGTGCAAATGTGGGAGTTGGCAGAGCAGCCTCCTAAGAGAGAAACCCAAGAGTATCCAACATCACACTTCCTTCATGGGTGCTTAACCTAGACACCCGTATGATGTTCATGTTATCACCTTTAGAGGACTTAGAATTAGCCACGAGATAAGCCTCTGGCACACCTGAGACCAATTATCTAGATTAGGTTAGCCTCTGGCAAGATATGAGGGATTTTCATATCTTGTTTAGGTTAAAAGAAACTAGAATGACCACTTCATTGGATGGCACCATTCCTTGGGCTGAGGTCCCACATTAAATAAAAAGAAGAAAGTGAGCTGAGCACCAGCATTCATTTCTGTTTGTTATGTGCCTCAGGCTCCTGTCGCCTTGATTTCCCCACTGCGATGGCCTGGAACCTGGAACTGTGAGCTACACTGAGTCTTTTCCTCCTCATGTTGTTTTTATGAGCTATTTTATCACAGTAGCAGAGAGTAGTTGAGATACCCGTACATCACTGCAAGCACCGTGGAGGAAAGCACAAGTGGTCACAAGGCTCACAGGACCTCAGCACACACACCCAGTCTGCTGCCAACAAGTGCTTTCTGCGACTCCCTCTATGTTCTCTGCGCATGCACTCCTACCGCCTCCCCTACATCCTTCCCAACCTAACAAGAACCCCAGAAGGCTGTGACACAGTGCTCATACAGTCCCTGACAGATCCAGGTACCCAGGACCCCAACAAGGTGGCAGCCACTGGAAAAGTTCAAAAACAGGCCACCTACCCTGAGACCAACAGAGGACACTCAACTCTGCCAAGCTGATGAATCCAACTCCAGAGCTCCTGATCAATCAACCTGCTCCTCACTGAGGGTAAGTAACTGTGCAACCAGGAAGGGACCTATGGCTAGTTAAGGTGGGGAGTGGTAGATGGCTGGGCTAGGAAACAGAAACTGTTCCAAGGAATATAAGTATGTCAAACCATAAAGAATATTATCAATGTCCTCTTAGACAGCCAGGTGTACAGGTAGCTGTTTATAGAGTTATACCAGTTAATATGACTCCAGGGTAATTTACAGACTTGTGGAATCACATAAACCCTTAGGCAATGGAATGAGTTGAGTTTTTTGGTGGCCAAACCAAAAGTGACACAGGTACCTCCAGTCACTTTCTCCAACCGCTGAGCCCTGCTCCACTCCCTGTGAAAAGACACTTGTCCCAATGACAAAGTCTCTAACAAGGCAGAGACCAAATGTTCCTTTAAATGAGTCTACAAAGCAGCAGGCACCCAATCCTGTGCCTTTGCAATGGGGATCTGCCTGGCTGGAGATTGCCGCTAGGCGAAGACATGCATGGCATTTTGTAGGCCTCCCATCAAGTGCCAGATGTCTCATGCTGGAGTTCCTAGAGGGTTTCCAGTGCCAACTCAGTAAGGTGGTAGCCAAAACAGGAACAGTGTTTCAGTTTCTAGGGAGGGAGCTGCTATGAGACTGAGAAAGTGGAAGTTTGGCTATGTCCCCAGACACCAATAGCACCTTACACATCTGCAGGAGACATTCCTATGTGGAGGAGGGTAGAGAAGCAACTCCCAGCAATTCTACCTCAGCTCCAGCCTCCAAAAGCACAATGCTGGTAAATGGGGACAATCCAATGATCTGCATGGGGCAGCTGGGCAAAGAGGCCATCACCATGAATAGGCTTGGCAAAGGGTGGCTGAGGAAAGGCCAAGAGCACACCATGACAAAAGATTTCAGGGGAGACCATGAATATCATCAATGGTTGGGTCACTTTGTGGTAAGGGCAGACATAGAGGGAGCAACATCTAGGCTGTGACATTGTCCACCGGTGGGCCTGAACAGGTTCCTGAGAAACCTGCAGCGGAGGCCTTATAAGCAACTGTGTCGTGATCTTGGTCTACACTGAAAAGTAGAGACCATGTTGGGGAGTGCTAAGAAGTAGCCTTGTGAGACAGAATTGCTATGTGGGGAGTGAGACAGTTTTGGGTCTTCTTTCAGGGTTCTGGATCTGAACTGAAGACTGACATGCCACCCATCAATGCACAGTCATGGCCCCTGAGTATAAAGCTGAACGTGAAATGTGGCTATAGCTCTGGGGAAGGATCTTGAAGTAGGTGAGGGTCATGAACCAGAAGCATGTACAAAACTGCCAAGAGTGTGGGACCAACACAAGAGCTAGAGACATTTGAGGGGGGGAGTAGGCAGGTCTAGGGTACAGAGTAGTTGGAGTTGTTTTCAGAGGCCAGTTAAGGTTGGTACAGACCTGTGACCACAGCTAACCAGGAGGCCAGAGCTGACCACTGACAGGTCACAGGCAGAGTACATTTTTGTCTCAGGCAAAGGGAGGAGAAACACAAGTAGGAGAGGTCCCATGTCAGGTTCAGACACAATCTAGGAAGAAGTCACGCCAAAGATGGTCAGTGAGGACAAAGGAGGAGGAGTGGCAAGAGTTGGATGTGAGTGTGTGCTGTCTACACAGCCCAGGGCCCACTACTGTGGAAACAGCACACCAGGCTTAGAACATAGGCAACACACTCATGATAGGACAGAAACAAGTGGCCTGGCACTGTGATTAAGTGATTTATGAATACCATATCTCATTCTCATAAAAAAGACCTCTGAAACAGATGTGTCCTTAACTGTTTCCATCACCACATCACTGCATGGTGACAAGAATAGCAAGAATTTGATTACTTTTTAGGCAAAAATAAATAAAGTATATAAACTGTAACCACACTGCCAAGAGAGTCCTGGCAACGTGAATCCACCCATGTGGTCAGCTACAAGGACAGAACAGCCAAGGCTTGCGCCTTCCCATGAAGAAACTGCACTCAAAGGGCAAAGACATACTGTGAATCCATACGTGGAGAAACAACCACACAAGCTAGAATGAGATGCACCGACAAGTGTCTGATCAAAAATCAGGTAACAGCGTGCTGATGAGAAAGCTGAGAACACTCTGCTTCCATTCTGCACCTTGGAAGCAGTGGTTAGTTTCCCTTTCTACGACAGTACCATGAGTAGCCATGGCCTTGGCTATCTGTACACATTGTTAACCTCAACAGTCCAGAGCGACCCTGGAGTCATCTGTTTATACAGAATAGTAGATTTGAAAAGACATTTTAATTTGATACATTTGCACTTTTAAAAAGATGAAAGGAGAAAGCAGAGAGCTGCTGGCATCCAAGGGCATTGGAATTAAACAATGCTGAGCTGCTACTTGTCTGGATTATGTCACAGGAACATCGAAGAGGAAGTAGATTTCATGGTGGAGGTCAACTATTTGGAGATGGGATCATGGTCTTCCATCTTTGAGGGTTTGGGTATGAGGGACTGGACTACTCTTCATGGCTCATAGGGTTCCAACAAGGTAAGGCCCACTGACCAGTATGACCCTGAACACTGGGTTTTCTTGCAGGGTTTTCCCAGGAAGGTTATCCTGTTGTTCCTAGCTGAGATGTTTCTCTATGAAACTCAATCTAGCTTTTTCTCATCTTGGTATATGCAGAGGGGTGCCAAGTTTATCATCTCTGGGAAGGAGATGGCTACATAGTTCAAGGGCCATGGGAAAAGACAGAGCTGACTGTTGGTCTCTAATCTACAGGGAGAAAATAGGTGACATTCTCCATGAACAGCAACTAGCAGCATTGTTCATACCTACATGAGTCAGGCTTTGTGCCACAGGTTGGAAATATGGCATTGCAGAGACAGGCTCCCCTCTCCTTCTTTGACTTGGCTACCACAGAAAGTTCCAGAACAAATAGCAACCTACAGATAACATCCAGAATATTCTAGGAGTCTAGCAGTCTAAGTGGCCAGGAAGGGAGGGTGGGAATTGTGATTATAAGCAACAGCTCCTTCAAGTCTGAGTCCTGGGCTTCTGTGTGTCAAAACTTAGAGGTGGTGGTCCCATTATCTCAGGCAAGTCTGCTGTTTTCTGTGACCTTCGCCATTCCCCAACTCTACTGTTTCCACAATAACCACAAGCCCCAGTTCAATGCCAGTCACTGTCCTTCCTCTATGAACACCTACAGGCTATCTATCTATCTATCTATCTATCTATCTATCTATCTATCTATCTATCTATCTATCTAT
>NW_026596034.1:35242740-35263695 GCF_907164565.1 Psammomys obesus | reverse complement strand
TATCTATCTATCTATCTATCTATCTATCTATCTATCTATCTATCTATGATAGGCTTTTTCACTGTATATCTCTGGGTGGCTTGGAACTTGTTATGTAGACCAGGCTAGCCTTGAACTCAGATCTCCCTGTCTCTGTCTTCTGAGTGCAGGGATTAAAAGTGTGTGCCACCATGCCTGGCCAGCTGCAGTTAACAGGACAAATCAACAACTGAGAAAGCTGGATGCAATCTTGACAGACTGGCTTGACTTTCCATTCTTTAAGGTAATTTGGCAAAATATACGAACAGTATCTGCCTTTTGGGATGGAGAAAAGAGCTGGCTATCACCAGACTGAGACAGGCTCCCACGAGATAAGAAAGTTTTCCTTTCCAGAAAGCCCATTGGAGGTCATTATGGGAGAGAGTGATGGTTCATTCTCTTCAGATTCAGTGCTGTCTGCTGGCCCAGGAGAGGGTCAAGCACAAAGCTATGTGTATATGTAGAGGACATCTGCGTCCCGTGGGAGGAGAGATCAAGCTATTGTCTTGGAGGCAGGAAGCCCTGGAAGGCTGCCTGAAGTCCTCTGCAGAAAGGCCACAGTGTCCATCTCCGCCTACTCAGGACACCTGTCATCTCTGTCAAAGCTGCCCACACAGTTCTCCAGGGCAAAGACTAATGCTTCCAATATTCAGAAGCAACCTCAGAAGGGTGGCTGAGCACCTCTGAGCCTTCACCACTTTCAGTACCATATACCCCGACCGTCAAGGCTGTCTTCTTCTCCTAGTTTGCCTCTCCCTCCGGCTAAATTCCTAGCTAGCTGGAAACCTGCTCCTCCACATGCAGAAAACTTAAGCTGACAGTGTTCTACATGGTGTTCTCTGACCCCTCATGTCATCATACCTGCCTGCTCAGTCTATTCTAGGGCAATAATCTAAGCACACAGTGAAGATGGGAAACTAACCAAAACAGGCAATAAAAACATTACGTAAATTTTATTACATTAGTTCTGGCCCTTCATTGAAATATAAGGACAACACTGACAGCAGGGCATCAGGGAAAAATGTTTATGTTAAACAAAAACAAGACTAAAACTGAAAAGGGGAGCAGTAAGATGATCATAGCTCTTGGGAAGCCTCGCTGCCTTCGCAAGTTGCTGTAAGGATCAAATGAGTGATGAAGGAGCTAGAAGCACTCAGCAGCTTCATACTAAGTGTCTGAAGGAGGCTCGGCATGGTGGTGAGGGGAACCCTGACCACCATGGTCAACATGTATTCACTGATGGGGACTGCACCCAATCCTTCAGAGGACCTTTTAATCCAGTGAGAATCATTCTTGCAATAAAAGCTTTTTCTAACCTCTTCTTTTTGAGATAGGCTAGACTCAAACTCACTATACAGCCCAGGATGATACTGATCTTACTGTCTCCAGCTCTGGTGTGCTAGGGTTAGAGGTTCCATCCTATCTAGTTTATATGGTACCAAGAGCTAAGGAGCTAAGTTTATATGGTACCAAGAGCTAAACCCAGGGCTTTGAAAAGCTAGGCAAGCACCCTACTAACTGAGCTGCATTCCCAACCCTTGGCTTTTGGTTGTTTCTTGGTTGTCTGCTTAAGGCAGAATTTCACTTTCTAGTCAAGGTGGGCTTACAACTCAGTAGGTAGCTCAGGTTCGCCTCAAACTGACCATTCTTACTTCACAGAGGATATAGATGTGTATTGTCACACCCAACTTAAGCTTTGCTTTTTGAGAGTAAAAAAAAAAAATTATGAAAGAACACAAGCATGTATAAACACATGGAGAGCTTTTATTGTTGTTGAGATAGGATCTCACTCTGCAGCCTAGACTGGCCTGGAAACCACCTGCCTCCTCTTCTCCAGTGCTGGCATAGGGCGTGCTCCTCCAAGAACGGCTAGATATTAATTTCTTTATGGAGCTTGATTGGCCTCTGCTGCAGGAAGTTAAATTGCACGGTGACCATCTTTGGATGCAAACACCTAAAACCTTGAGCTCAAGACTCCACTCTCAGGAGTCTTTCCCAGCATCTCCATCTAAGACCATCTCATACAGGCTGGCTGTGGCTGATCTGAGATTCTTCATGCTTGGGAATATGTACATTTTCCACATGTGTCCTATAAACACAGCCCAAAGGTAATTTTGTACAGTATTTTTGTGTGCCTGTGTTTGACTTGAACCCTCGAATGAGGTCTGCTATGGCATCACATTAGTGATGAGGGTTTCAGACTCTGAAGGAGTGGGAATTTTAGACTTTCAGATTATGGATCTTCAGCCAATGCTCCAGGTAGAGAGGAGACTCATTTGGTGTCACTCACTAGCTTAGCTCAGAAGGCTACTCACTCCATGAAGCCAGAACCAGAGGCTGTCTTGGCGAAGGCGCTGCAGAGAGGCCCAGAACAGCAACACTGCACTTATCCTTGCTCAATCAGCCACCTTTCTTCTCTTTCTTCATACAAACCACACGGTTCCTGGCCAGACAAGCATTAACTTCCTCTTTTCTTTTTTCAGTCCAGTTTCTCTGTTCTGTACCTTGCAGGCTAGAGCTAATAGGCTGCCTGCACTTCTGGGCAAGCACTTGGTTACCTGCCTCACCCCAAATGCGGCTTTGATGCCTGCAGAAAATGCAGACCGATGCCTTTGAAAATCTAATTCTGGCTAATAGGTGAGAGAAGAGATTAATATGTAATGTGCCAACAGAGTGGCAGGAGGCTGTCACTTCTGCCCCTGCTGTCCTCAGCCTGGACTAAATATAGCCCAATACCTGGACGAAGCATCGGGAGGGGACCTGGTCATCTGGTCCTGGCTTAGGGAGAAGGAATAAGGTGGCTTGCTTTCCATACAGTAAGACATATCTCCAAGGTTTCCCTGCTGCCTTGTCTCTATTCTCTGTTCTCCAGTGGCCCAGTCCCCAGGCCATACCTTAGCAGCAGGCGGCCTGTGTACAGGTACCTCCACCCTGAGGGGGGAAAACCCTTTCAGTCAGAAAAGTCTGAATGGGTGGAAACCACACTGTTTTTCCTCTTTGTCTTCTTGGACACAGAAATAAGCACAAAGACAGGAAAAGCACAACAAAGGCTGGTAAAACCCTGACTGGGGGGCTGAAGGTCAGCAGAGGGGAGGTCCTGGCAAGAGGAAAACACAGAGGTCTCTCTTTATCTATGGTGTCCTTATTGCACTCAGTCAACTGCAGTCTCAAAATACTAAATAGATATTTTTCAGAAATAAAAATTCCTGTTTTAAATCATGTGTTGTTCTGAATAGTGTAATGGGACCTCCTGACATTCTGTTCCACCCTGCCTAGGAGGGTCCTGGCATATCCATATGTATACTCTACATACTCAATATCACTTGATAACCATGTTAGTTATCAGATCTGCTCTGTTAGTACCCAGTGCTTGTGTTTTGATAGTATTTATTTTATTCAATAATGACCATTTAAGTAAAAAGGCTATATGCTGGTCATACATTACAATGTGCCATGTAACTGTTCACCATATTGCTATTGTTGTTAATCTCTTGGTGTGCCTAATTTGTAAATTAAGCTTTATCATAGGTTTGGTACCATTAGGGTTTCAGGCATCTATGGGTACAACTGTATGGAGAGATTGGCAAGGGAAGATAAGAGCAGCTGGGCAGAGTCATGGGAAACAAAGCCCAAACCAAAACCTGCAGAAGCTAATGCCTGCTAAAGCCAAGATATCAATACTCCCTGAGAGACTTAAACATGACTCAGAGTCTTATAACTTGACATGTAGAACATTCAGAATTAATCCAAAATTACCCAGCACACAAAGAACCAGGGAAGTCCTCATGAGAGAAACAAATGTTCAGATCACCTAAAGGGTACCACTACTGGAATCAGCTGACAAGGTTTCTGAATGGCTATTATTAAAACTATTCCAAGAAGAAAAACAGGGTGGTCCTGGAGGAAAAATTTAGAAGTCTCAGGGGAGAAGAAGATAAAGGGAAATCAAACAGAAATTGTTGAATGGGAAATTAAAACCTCACTGGAGAGGATCAACAGTGGATAGCAGACCACAGTCAGCGGACACCAAAAGGTCAGCAAGCATCCAATCCCAGCAACAGAGAAAAGAGGAAGAAATGAGCTGAGCCTGCAGACAAGGGACAATAAATAGCAAGGGCTCTAATATGTGTGTGCGGAAAGGAAGACAGCACTAAACAGAGAAGTAGCCAAACCCAACCAAGACCTCTGAAGCTATGACTGAGAAAGGACAAAGCCCATGGATCAAAAAAGCTGCTAATCCTGGGGAATCCATTTCACACCCCTCACACTCACATTCAAACATACACTATACACGATTCACACACATAATCCAGCAGTCAGAGAGGACATCTCGAGGAGCAGAAAAGCACAGGTAACCAGGTGGAAGTACGTATGGCAGGCAGCACACGCCTGTTGTCTTAGCACTAGGGAAGCACAGGCAAGGAGATCAGAAGCTCAGGGTCATCCTCAGCCACATACTGAGTTTGAAGACATGAGACCCTATTTCCAAAAATCCAAAGACAGGAAAAGAAATACTTCTGGGATGCAATGATCAGTCTTTAGAGAAAGCCATTTCCCTCTCACCACAGCTGTGCTCAGGCCATCAAGTCACTCACCACTCTGGATGGATGCTGGCCTTGGGCATCAGGCTGCTTGTATCCTGTGCCAGGCTTCTCTTCTGAAGAATTATACACCATCCCACCTCACCACCACCCGTGCATCTATATGTGCACTAAGTATATACAGGTGCCTGTGGGGGCCAGAAGAGAGCATCAGATCCCTTAGAATTTGTGTTACAGGTAGTGTGAGCCATCCAACATGGGTGCTAGGAGCTGAACCTCAGTCCTCTGCAAGGCAACAAGTGCTCTTAACAGCTGAGCCATCTCTACAGCCACGAGAATTAACGCTTTGCTCGTGGCCTTACCTGAGAAACATGTCTATTTTACTGTACGATGATTGTAAGGAAAGCAGCTGGAGTGTGGAGCAGTAGTAGAGCACTTACCTGGTATCACAAAATAAACTTGCGGGGGGGGGGAGGAGAAAAAAGAAGAAAAAGGGGGGCTCTAGAGACCCAGACTCAGCAGCTGGCTGCACCCTCCCACCACATGCCTGGCATGGAACCTGGACTTGGTATTCAGACCCAGCTTTCCCCAGGCCTGTGCTACCTCAGCCACCGCCCTCCCTGACAGGAAGCTCTGAACCTGGTCCTCTGAGAGTATGTGTCACCTCAGGCTATCATTAGCAGGCCCACAAAGGACAGAAATGTTCACTCCTATAGTCTCACTTTCTCATGACAACAATGGAGCTTAGCGAAGGTGTGGAAGCTAGAGAAGGGCTGGAAATGAGAAAGGTCAGTTCCAAGTTCCCTGCCAATGGAGTGGATGTTGGATTAGGAGGGAAGAGAGGAGAGCTGGGGCTTCCCATGCCAGACTCCTTCTCATCCTCTGCCAATGAGGAGAAGAGCATCCATGCTCAAATCACACTAGGATTGAGGGTAGCCACCGTCAATGCATGTGAATGGTGCCATGGCATAGTAAGAGAGACATCAAGTGAGAGGGTGAGGGGCAAAACTCACAGGGTACAAGGACAAGTCCCACCAGGCTTCTTCAGGAAGCTACAATCACCCAGGGATAACAAGAAAAACACCTCCCTCACTTGATAGGACAGATGCACCATTGCCAGGACCATAGCTTGATTCTGAGATGTCACACTGCACACTGCCACTGTGACATCCCCTGCTGGGCATTCTTCAGGCTATATCTACGCTGGCTGTCTTCTCCTTCAGCATCAGCAGCTCAGCCATGAGTCCAGGGCACCACAGAAAGTCCACACCAAGTGTGGGGGTCAGGGGAAGTAAGCTGTTCCAGAAGCCCCCAGGGCTCCTATGTCACAGAAAACCAGATGAGCCCCAGCTCCACAAACTGCTGACAGGATGAGCAGGGGAACTGCCTCCAGGATGAGTATCTCTCTCTCAGGGTGGGAGGACAGATGCTTCCAGAGCCGCTGGGGCAACAGGAGCCTCAGCTCTTGTCAGGAGTAATGGTGCGTGCTGCAGGCTTCCTTCAGGAGCTCTGCTCCATTTCCAGTCAGCTCCCTGAACACCATGGTTGACACAGAAGGTCACCTCAACTTCCTGCACTATGCCAGGCATCCACCCATGCCCTTCCTTCCCTATAAATCAACACCACTTACTGCCCACGAGTCAGAGCCACAGACAATGATAAGCAATATGAAACACTTGCCTTTCCCTCACCCACTGAGGAAATAAGCGAGGGAATGTTTGCACCTGTCTCCTGCATCTCACCTGTTCAAATATCTCCATGGGAGTGGAGCAGAGCAACCCAAAGAAAAGAGCAAGAGTGGCCAGGCAAGTCATGAGAGCCACTCCTTAATCTTCCTGGGAAGGTGCCTCTGTGGCAGAGGAGGAGTTGCACTGATAAAGCCTTCTCCACACTGTGGAGTACCGAGTACTAAGAAGGCCAGGCTCAGCAGGGCTCAGGAACAGAGGCCTGAGTCTGGCAGACCACACCTAGCCTTTTTGCCCCTATGGCCTTCACATGCTTTTCCTGGAGCGATTCATCCCAGTTCAATGCCTCTTGCTGCAGAATGTTGGATCTAGACAACCTGAAGAGGTTTTAGCAGGCCTGAGCTTGGCAAACACTACAGACAGGTTTTGCCCTTTCCTCCCTTTTCCCTCTCTCATGCTAAAACCTGTTACATTCCTAACGCTAGCCCCCAAGGTCTATTCCCTTATTTAGCCACCAAGTGCAATAATCAAAATTCATGATCTGCATAATGTGTCCAGTCAGATTTTATAAACTCACCCTAGCACAAGCTCTTCAATTTTCTCCTTAAAACCCCCTTCCTGCAGAAACACCTTCTCTTGCTTTTCTTGCTCTTGCTTTCCTGTGCTTACTGCTGCCTTTGCAGCACCTTCCCTGCTCCTCTGGGGGAATAAATCTCTTTTGTGCTAAGAATTTGATGTCTGGGTATGTCCTGTACTGATCCTGGAGGCCAACCTCCTTTCCACAACCTTCTAAAATTACATGCCAGATCCTTCAGACAACTTGACACAAGAGATTAAATAAGCCTTATGGGTGAGAATCTGCAAAAATACAGCATGGGGAAGTGAGGGAGTACCATTTCTCCACACGCCTCTGATCAGATCAGACTGCTCAGTCATTCCAGTGGCCAGAAAGAAGACATACACAGAAACACACACGGGGTTGGTGGGAGCACCAGAGTCACAAAACAGGCAGAGAAGGACACCATGTAAGATGGAAATGGAGAGACACAGACACAGACACAGACACACAGACACACACACACACACACACACACACACACAGAGAGAGAGAGAGAGAGAGAGAGAGAGAGAGAGAGAGAGAGGGAATTGGAAACCCTCAGCATGCACCTTACTGTGTGCCAGTACTTTGTATCTGAGATGCTGTCAAATTTTGAATTTTTGGAGGGACACAGATTTCACTATGTATCTTGAACTCAAGGGTTCCTAATATCTCAGCCTCCTTAGTAGCTGAAACTACAGCTGTGTACCAAGCACTTTAAATTTCAAAGATTTTTATGCCTCTCATTGTAGAAGTTCTATACAGTTATAGTTCTCTAATTTTTTTATAAAACCGCATTTGAATGCAAGAGTGGATTGAAGGAGACCCTGCTGTATCCTCTCCAGGACTGTGTGACATGGGTCCTCCTCTGCATGCTATGTAATCACATCACCGACTGTCACAGGGTCAAAACCGGCTGCATCCAGCACTGCTTGCACTCCTGTCAGAGCAGCCCAGCTGGGTTTTCCAGCAGTGGCAAGAGCTTCTTTGTTATTAAAAGTAATGGCAACTAACGTTGTGCTGTCAAAACATTCCAGGCACTGATCCACACAGGCCAAGTCCATTGCTACGTCAGCCTGTGGGTGCAGAAGCCTTAAGGCTTAGAAAGCTGCATAGCTACCTGAGGCCAAAGAGCTACTGCAGAAGTCCAGCTAGAGCTGGCAGAGCCTGACTCCACAGCCTGGCTATACTGGATTGTGGATGTCGCTATAGCTGGAATGGACTTTGTGTTCCTCCAGGGGTCCATCCTGTTACAGGCGTGGTCCACAGGCTGGAAATATGGAAGGAGCTGGGAATGGTCTAGAGGCAGAGATAATGAGAGGTACTTATGTCATTAGGACTCTGTTCATCCTGTCCTGCTCAGGCTAGAGATGAGACCACTTTCTTCCATAGGCTCTGTCATAGTATGTCCCTCTCACTAGAGGCTGAACCGACAATGCAGCCCAGCCTTAAACCTGTGAGCTAACCAAACCTTTCTCTCTACCCAGTTGCCTCTGATATTATGCTTCAGTAATGAAAGCTGATGAACACAGATAAGAACCCTTCAAACAACCACAGTACTGTAGTGGCCTGGCAGCCCCTGGAGAGACCGTTCCTTTCAGCTCTGCTTAGTACAGAGTGCTCAGATTCTATGGCTGCTGCCTTGATGCCACTTCCCCTTCCTTCCCACAGAGGGCACAGATGGGAGGATACAGGGTGTTACTCTGAAGAGTTCAGCTAATTTTCTTGACATCCATTGATTAGATCCTTGCTGGCCCCAGAGATGTGAAGATAAATAGTATATGGCCTCACATCCCAATTACAAGCTAGAGATATACCCAAAGTATCTTAGAATCCTGACAAATGCCACAATTCTGGATGCAGACGCTAACAGCAGCACCAAAGTAGAAGCTTGATTCCACCTGGGGAATCTTAAGAACCTTATTTTCCTGGTACTAAAGAGATGGCTCCGTGGTTCAAATACTTGCCTCACAAGCAGGGAAACTCAATTCAAAGCAGGAAGACCCCTGAACCCTTGAAAAGCCATGAGAAGTAATGTACCATTGCAATCCCAGTGTTCCCACAGCAAGATGAGAGGTGGAGACAGACAAATGCCTGGAAGCTAACCTGGCATGTACACTGGTTAACAACAACCCTGTCTTAAACAGAGAAGAAGGTGAAGATTGACACCTAAGCCTATCCTCTGCCCTCCACATGAGCACCATGGCACTGCATTCATACATCAGCATGGACACGAACACAGATATGCACGTGCACACATACACAGAGAGACACACACAGAGAGAGACACACACACAGGAGAGAAAAAGAGATGTTACATTTCTGTGTCAGATCTGGTAGGAATCTGAGCATGCCAAACACAAGAAGACATTTAAGATCACAAAAGCAGATGGTGTAAAGCAGCAAGAGTGAGGATCGAAGTGGGCTGACCTCGATATGTCCCCCACATAGCCAATGCAGACTTACTCGGACCTAGATGGAGAGTTGGGAAGGACAAACAATACCAGAAGCCTAACACAGCTTCAGTTCACATTTGGAAGTATTCCCCCAAACCATACAATTCAAATATATATAATTGACAACTGTTTCAACCATAACAAAATCAGCTCTGAACTCTCTTGTGGGAGCTCATATGCAATAAGAGATAAACACCCTCAGTCCCCACTCTTTGGAATATTGGAAACAGGGAGGTGCAGGATTTGCAGGTGCCACTGTCTGGTGAATGGTGAAGAAAGGTCCTGCCACCCCAACACTCAGGGCATCTAAACAGTGCAAGGATCACTCCCTGTGCACAGATGCAGACCCTCTACTGCTTTTGGCAAAAATCTAACTCATTTTATAGGCAACTTTCTCTTCTCTCAGCTCAACTGCTCTCAGTGGAGGCTGCTCCCATTTGCTCTGTCCTCTGAGGGGAAAAAGACATTAGGTTGAGAGACTCCAACCTGGGACAAAAGGGAATGAGAAGGTGGGATCTCCATGGAGTTGTCAAGTTCCTGGAAAAGGACTTTCCTGGTTTCACCAGAGGTGATGGAGCAGGCACCATGGATGACAGCAGAGCATGTCATCTCTCCACAGCATGGTGGACCTGCAAGCTGTCAGTCTCCTTTGGCCACAGCTGGGCTTCTCACCGTAGCATGGTGTTCCTTCAGCAGACTGGTCTCTATAACAGCGACTTCCCTGCCCAGTAAAGGGCTCTTAGAGCCAGTGTGACACTGCAGATGTCTCAAAGCACTGCCCGTAGGCAGGTTTTCCTGCCTGGACATTAAGATGTCCTGTGAGAAGAGGTGTCAAAGGCACTAACTACTAAGCTGCCTCTGCATGCACAGTGGAGACTTTATGTGGTTGGCCTCATGCGCCCTGAGCTACCAAGCAAAATTCACTGTGCATTTACAGTGGAGCACACTTTGTCTGGAGGGGGCAAAACAAAGAGCAAGGTTCTGCTCCAGTCAGAGGCACCTAAGAACAGGCAGAAACCATAGCATCATTGTTAGTGCTGTGAATGAAACACAAATGTGAACAGACAAGAGCTGAACTGCCCAGTGGCAATGGCCACATGTGGCTGTCCAAACTGAGATGCCCTGGACATAGGATTTCAAACTTCAGACAAGAAAAAAAAAAGAGTGTAAAGTCTCTCAGTAATAATTATCATAAGGTGAGTGTGGTAGTGTTGCCTGTAATCCCAGCACTCAAGAGGCTGAAGAAAGGCGACAGTGGTTCTAGCTCAACTTGGACTATATAGTGAAACTTTATCTAAATAAAATAAAATAAAATAAAAATAAATAAAACAAACAAACAAAACCAAAGAAACCTATATTGTGGGCTGTAGAGATGGCTCAGCCATTAAGAGCACTGGCTGCACTTCCAGAGGACCAAGGTTTGATTCCTAGCACCAATATGGTGGCTCAGAGCTGCCTGTAATTCCAGTCTCAAGGGATCTGATATCCTCTTCTGGCTTCCATGAGCACCAACCCCACATGTGGTACACAGACATACATACAGGCAAACACCCATACACATAAAAACAAACTTCTAAAAAACTGTATCATACGGAAATAAAAGTCAGTTATACTGGCTACATAGAAATAATTAAATTTATTATACTGTCCCCTTTATTTAAGGAAGTTTAATGTGGCTTCTATCACAATTTACCTATGTGGTTACCTTAAATTTCTGCTGAATGGTACTGAATGAGAAGCTGGATGGGCAGGGAGACTCCAGCTTGAGAAAGCAGGGAACCTGACCATGTAGCCAACAGTGAGGCAAAGGTTTGGGTCAGAAACTGGGACTGGGAGGGTTCCAAGCTAGTTCTGAAGGGTCGGCTAAAGACTGAGGCTTATATCCTAGGATATATTTCCATTCTGCTCATGGAGCAGACTGTACATTAGCAACACAAAATTAGGACTACCAAGCAGAGGCACTGACCCCAGTCCTACAGCCCAGGCCCTAGGTGCTAAGAGCAGGGTTATAGGCATGAATCACCATGCCCAGCTGTAAGCTGTAAGTATTCACAGTCCCAGAATAGAAGCAGCATTAGGTTGGGTTATTGGCTGGATTTCCATTTCCTTTGGACCACCCCAAACTAAAATACCAGGGGAGGACGTCTCTGATTTGATGCTGTTTGGATTTCATTTAAAGCTTTTCTCCACATTTGTAGTTTAACTAGGATGGGGCTCCTCTTCCAGGACCTTTATCTCTTTTTAGGATCACCAGCTCTGCACCCCAGTTTTAGCTCACCTCTCCCAGCTCAAGCATGTTGGCTCAACATCAGCCACTGGTGCTTGTCTACTTTGGTATTTTCCATCTGCACTGCATCTGCTCTTTCCAGTGTCCCATTTCCCCCAACCTCAGTGGCGAATTTGCAGCTGTGACTCATCTGCTCTGAATCATGCCTGCCTAAGATGCAAAGGCCAGGGAAATGTCTCTAGCACACCTGGCTGGGTAGGAGCCTCTGCCTATGGTGCACATAGCACAAAGCTCTGAATGGGGGCAATAACTAAGAAAAACAACCCTTGCACCAGTCTTTGCTGGAAATTTTCCTGCCCTGCAATGGGTCTTAGCCACCCAATTCTGGCTTTAGAGGCTGGAGAAAAGCTACTGGAAGAAGCCCACACAGCCAAGACCAACAGCAGCTTTTACTCCTGACAATCCTTCCTCCACAATGCAAGTAGGTAGGTTCATGGACATTGTCTAAGTATCTCTTTCTTTTACCAAAGCTGGTGATTCTCACAGGCACTATCATTCTACCCCCCCGTGTGTGTGTGTGTGTGTGTGTGTGTGTGTGTGTGTGTGTGTGCGTGTATTTGAGAGAGAGGGAGAGGAAAGGTCAGAGAGGGGTCCCAGAAAAAGGGGCTATGACAGAAATGCAACAGAGACCCTAACTAGGATTCCTAGGACACAAAGAAGACAATCATGGACAAACTCATGCAATTCAAACAAGGTCTGAGCCAGACTAATGCCACCTGCCTGTGATCCTAGCACTAGGGAGGCTGAGGCAGGAGGATGTGGGTTCAAACCAGTCAGAGATACATAGATGTTAATACCATCCCCAAATTAAAGTTCACAACTGAGTCAACAAGGACGCTAAGGGCACCCTCATTCACCTGCCCACCTACAGCAAAAGGCATGTCTGTAAGATGGCATGTGGAGCTGGAAGACAGAGGGACAGAAGGCATGACACTTTCTCGGAAGGCATTAAATAATGGCTGAATGAAAGCAAAGACTGGTCCATGCACCAAAAAGATTCAGCTAGACGCTTGTTGCAAAGGGCCCCTACTGCCCAGTGCTCAGACTGGCAGAACCCTGACGAGGACGAAAACAGTGGCTCCTGGGTGGGGATGGGACAAAGAGTCACTGCTATCAGTAGAGACTTGGATTTTTATTTTTGGGAGGGGGATGATGGAATGGTCTAAAATTAGACTATGATGATGGTCTTACCACTCAGTAGAGCTACTAAAAATAACTGAATCGTGAAATGGGTAGATTCTATAATGTGTAAAATGTACTTCAACAAGCTCTTTAAAATAGGAGGGGGAGGAAAGAGAAATGAAAAAGGGGGGGGAGGAGGCTGTTTAAAGTCTATGCAACGAAAGGGCAAGGGGAGGCTGAAGACATATGAAAAGTGAGTGACCTCTTAGGTCTGAAGCCAAGAGCTGAGCATCATCCCAGAAGGATCTGGGCAGTAGGATGGCAGCCAGGCTCGGAGAAGCCAGGGCTTTCAAGCCATCTGCAGCCTTCCACCCTCAGCGCTCCTGCATCCCCAAAGTGTTAGGAAGTGCTGAGGCCAGGCAGGAAAGCGAGTGAGGTGGGTGAAGGCTCACCTGGCCAGGCTGAAGGCTGTTGAGATAGTGCTCTTGATGGGGAGGGGGCTCAGAAGGGCTAGAAACTAAATGCCAACAGGGCAACAGGAATTCCTAGGCACAGAATGCAGAGGGCCAGTGTTGTTTCCAGCACCCGACAGAGGCACACGAAGGGGGGGTCTCATAGGTTACTTGGGCTTAGCCCAGAACAGCAAGTGGAGTAGTCAAGCTGAGGAGCCAGGCCTAGAGCCAGGAAACCTGGAATTGCAAATTTCTTGGCCCCTCTATGTCTAGTTTCTCAGCTGTAAATTGGGATATTACCAGTGACTACCTCAGACTGCTCTTGTGGAGACTGAGGTGACAATCTCATAAAGCTGGGCACAATGCTTGTCACCAGCTATAATAAGGCTCTGGACAATCTCTCACACTTGGAACATAAGATCAGGTGACCCTGCCTCCAGGGTACCTTGTCCTCACCCCTGTCAGCTCTAATCTAGCTAATGAGGGTGCAGAAACAGGCTGAAAACCACCCTCCAGAGAAGCGCTTTCCTCACATGTTCTCAAATGTGCCACCACTGAATCATCTCTTCTAGCACTCTCCTTCCCAATATAGAACTCCTGGCAAGGGTATTGTCATCAGCTCTAAACACATGGACCAGTCCACTGGGCACCAAAGAGGCAGGAGGAAAGAAGGCTGAGCGGAGAGACAACAGTCCTGTAGTGACCGGGAATGAAAACATAAAAAGAGCATCAAGTCTCTGGAGGGAGCCCCAAGATGTTGGCAATAATGGTAGCTTGTGTACTGGGGGAGGACAGCAGAGTGACCAGAGCAACTTTTCACTAACATCTCCAGCTACATGGATTACCTAATCTAAAACTACTCACAACCTGGTCATTTTGGCATGGATTTGTGATTCCAGCACTTAGAAGGCTGAGGGAGGATTGATTGTGAGCTATAGGCTAGCCTGGGCTACACAGAAAGATTCCCATCTCAAAGAAAATAAAAACAAGATAAAGATTTAGAAAGCCAGAAGGGAAAGGGCAAAGTTCTTTCCCCACAAACCTCGAATCGTCCTGGCAGGAGCTCCTGAAGGGCTCATACCTAGTCAAGGGTCAAGGTCATAGAACACATGTACCAACAAGCTCAGCCTTTGGGAACCATACAGGGAGGGCGCATCTTCCCAGATGTCATCACCTCCTCCACACAGAGACACAGTAAAGTCCACAGTAGACAGAACAGGGATGGGATATCTTCCTCTTAATACCAGACACTGACAAGCTATTTCTACTTCACTGAACGGAATCCAGCAACAAGCCAAGGAAGAAAGTCCTACCCCAGGATCTGCAATGATGCACACAGAGCATCCTTCCCCTGAAGATGGGAAGATCATGGACCCTTTCTAAGAAAGCATATATGCCACTGTCATCATCCCTAAATATCAGCAAGCATCTTCCACCAATTTTCCCTGTTAAAATGTCACTACATTTGTAGGGTTTTTTTTTTAAAGTTTATTTGCTTGTTAGTGTTTTGAAATTGGGTCTTACTCTATAGCTATGACTAACTGCAAACTTACTAGTCTCAAACTTGCTTCAATCCTCCTGTCTCAGCTTCCAAAGTGCTAGGATTACAGGTGAGTGCCACTACACCCAACTAAAGGTCACTAGATCGCGTAGTTGGGAGATGTTAAATTGGATTATGCCCCCCAAAATGTCAATTGAAGCTTTATCCCCCAAATCTGTGAAATTTGGAAAAGTATAGTTTTAGATGTGTCTGGCTGAGACCACAATGGAATACAATGGACCCAAAATTCAGTCTAACTGCTTCCCCTATAAGAGATGACCCAAAGACAAAAGGAGAGAACCATGTGGCCACAGAGGCAGGGACTAGAGTGCTTCAGCTACAAGGGAAGTATATCTAGGTTCCCCTCCACCAGCAGCTGAAAAACACTGGAGTCTGAATTCCTGAAAAGGAGCCAGCCCTGCTCATGCCTCCACATTAGGCTTCTGATCTACAAACCTCTGAGGGAATACACTTATCTAGTTTTGAGACACCTAGTGTGTGGCACTTTTTTTCATAGCTAGCTCTTCCAGGAGGCTGACACAGCCCATTTCTTGCCTTCTAGTCCCATACACCTATACCTGAACTCTCCTGCCCAGTGGTCGGCTGCCAGCCTATCTCCAGTAAGAGAAAACCAATTCAGTGTCTTCCTTGGTAGCACCTCCTCCCATCTTGCAAGGCTCTGACTGATAGAAAACAGTCCTGCAGCAAGTATGCATTGAGCACTTACTACAAGCCCACACTGTTCTGGGCCTGTGGATACAGCAGCACATACTGAACAGATAATAAAAACATTCTCAAAGAAACAAGGTCATTTCAAATACAGATAAAGAATAGTGCAATATGCTGAAGGGAGTGGGCTGGGGACCGGAGGAAACAGAAAGATCATTTTGACTATCAGGGAAGGCCTCATTTGACATGTGATATAGGGGTGATGTAGGAGCGGTGACCTCAACGACAGGGAGGTGGCTACAGGGAACTCTGGAAGGAGGAACAACCAGTGTCCATGCCCAGCCAACTGGGCATGCCTAAGGAGGGACCTCGGAGAGTGAGCTGGGTGGCTGCTGACACTGGAGAAACAGGTGAGGTCAGTCAGCACCTGGCAGCCTAAAAGAAGCCTGAAGTTCATTCTGAGAGACCATGACATTCTTCAAACAAGCCTTTCTAACTGTACTGTTTGTCCTTTGCTTTTGGGAATCTTACTAAAAACAGCCCTGAATGTTCTGTAATTCTGGCCATCAAGATTTTCCTGGCTCATCAGTCCTAATTCCTGCACCTCTGCAGCAACTTACAATGAGTCCTCAGGATGGCTTCCTGTGACCTTCATTAAACATGCTATCCAGGAAAGAACACAGTCCCCTTCTAGGTCAGACCTTGGCTTTCAGTCTGGCCTGAACCACTGACCTGCTGAGACACACACAAGACAACCCCCTGCAGTCCTGTGGTGCGGCCCGGATTTAGAGAATGGGATAAAAAGCCCATTCTTCCCTAACAGGGACAGCTGTGCATGCTAAAAATAGGGGAGAAAATGCCACGAAACCTCAAACAATGCCACGTACACAATCTAGGTGAAACCAGCAAAGCCTACAGCAGCTCCGTGGATTCCACAATGCTTCTCTTTCAGATGGGAGATGGGGAAAAACTATTGGGGGCAGGTCTCCTTAGATCTACCATGCTGTCTTGCATCATAACTGAGGACATCTGGTCTGTTTGGAAACACGAGACACTTGAGCAAAGATGCTCTGCAATGAACTTCCTACTGGCTTTCTCAAAGCCTGAAAACAAATCTGAGTTGCCACAGCCAGTGTAGGGAGAGGTAACAGTATGGTGATGCTGGTTGGCCAGCTAGGCTGACTGTCAGTGAGGCAAGGAGGGCAGAAAAGGATGCTCCACTCAGGCCCCCAGCCCAGAAGGAGGCATGATCTACCCAGACCCATCTCATGTCCTCTTGGGTGATGAGTTACTATACCCAGCACTTGTAGCAACAAAGTTATTGAGGAGCTTTCTTTGCCTCCAACAGTTAAGTTGTCCTGCACAAGTGAGTCTTGGTTTCTCCATCTGTGACACAGTAGGAACGCCACCTGCCACTCCCAAATTAATGGTGAAGATGAACAAGAACTCCTGTTGAAAATACTTTGGAAGCTAGCAGAGCAACAGGACACTGTGACAGTGAAAGCCATCCCCCTATTGCTGTTCCTCCCTGAAGTGGGCTATTGATTTTGAGGAATCATTCAGCTTTTAATTCCTCTCTTTGGACTGGGTCTTGTTATACAGCCTAGGGCGGCCTTGATCTCATGGTAACTCTTGCCTCAGATTCTGGACTACCAATATTACAAGCCTATGCCACTGTATCTGGCTTTTGATATCTCATTCCTATTTTTTAAAGAGTTGTTCTTATTTTTTAAATTTGTGTACGCATGTGAATGTAGGTGCTTGAGGAGGAAAGAAGAGAGTCAGATTCTGTTGCGCTAGGGTAGCAGGTGGTTGTAATTCACCTAAGGTGGGTTCTGGGGACTGAACTCTTGTCCTCTGAAAGAGCACTACATGCTCTTTACTGCTGAGCTGTATCTCCAGCCCCTTGACATTTCTTTTACCCTGATGAAGAGAAGGGAGAAAAGGGAAGAAAGCCAGGTATTCACATGACTTGCCCACTCTATAACTCCCTCTGCACGATTTGGAGTTATTATAAAACAGATTACCTTTGAAGCAAAGATTGCCGTGAAGATAGAATTTGCATTTAGCGTCTGTGGAGATACCTCACTTCAATGTCTTTAAGGCTTGTGATACGCTCACCTCACTGCTTATAATTGTGACATTCTCAAGAAATAGGAATCCACTCCACATGAACTGACACAAACCATCCAAATGACAACGATTACAAGAAACTTCTGGAATGCAACAGAGACTATGGTAGCCGACCATCGCCGACCAAGAAATCATTAGTGTTTGAGGGGGAAAGAAAACCTCAGGTGTCAACTTTTCTCACGGAGTCCATCTAAACATCTTATCTGCCATCTTGTTCCTCAAAGGCCTAAGTATCCCTACTTCTGACCACAGTGTGGGAAAGAGGGAAGGGTGAGCCTCTGCTCCTGTGATGGGGTTCATGCGATGTGTCTGCCCTGCTCTCAGGATTGGGGAGGAGGCAGATTGAATGGAATGAATCAGAACCTCAGCTTCGGGTTACTGGATCCCAGCCTGGAGAGGGCAGCCCGGCCTGACAGCTGCCAGCTCGCCTCTACCTCTGAGTCACCACTCCGTCGTCGGGGGCCCAGCCCGGGCCAGCGCACCTGTGCCGGCACAGGTTCCCGCTCCCTGGGTAGGTCGCTCTCGTGTGCCGCACTCGACCGCCCAGCCTCCTTCCTCCTCCCCTAGTCACCTTCCCGCATCTCATCATCCACCAGCAACGCGGGAGAGCGCAGCCCAGTGCATGACTGGGTCCGGTCTTCCCGAATCCTGGAAGCGGCCTCGGGGTCCGAGCCTTCCCCGGCGGCCCCTCGCGCAGTCCTGGCCTCTGACCAGCTCGCGGCCCTCGGCGGCCCTGCACCGAGGCTGGAGGAGTGACAGCCCTGCCCGCCGCACCCGCCGTCCAGCCGACCCGCCCACGCCGCCAGCGACCCCTCCTCACCTGTCCCCAGGCAGCCACGCCGCCCAGCCGCTCGAGGACGCAGCACGGCGGCCCGAGGCCTTCTCACCGCGGCGGCCCGCGGGACCGGCCAGGGGGCGGACGCCGTCGGGTCCGCAGCAGCTGCGAAGGCGCGGAGCGCTGCGAGCCGTGCCGGGTCCTTCTGAGGCGCGGCGGAGCGAGCTGTCAGTCAGCCGGACTCGCCCCGCCCCTCTTGGCCCCACGTGACGCGCGAGCAGCCGGGTCCTTCGGAGGTGTCCCGGCGAGAGCTGTCAGTCAGCCGGGAGCGCCCCGCCCCCCTTCCCCGCGTGTTGCGCGAGCTCTCGGGAGCCCGGGAGCGAGCCAGACGCCCCGCCTCCGGAGCACCACGTGACTCGCGAGCCGCGGCGTCCCTCCGAAGCGCGCAAGCGAGCTGTCACTTTGCAGGGAGCTCCCCGCCTCTCTCGACTCCTGTACGCAGGCGCAGGAGCGCACCTTCGTCCCTGCGCCGCTCGACAGCCGCGCGGGTTAGAGTTCCTGCAGACAGACGGCCAGCGCACGGCTTTTTGGTTTGGTTTGGTTTTTTTTTTCTCCGCACAAGAGTAGTTTGGGAGAGGGAGAAGTCCCCCAAGGAGCGACTCCCTGAGGTCAGGTCCGGGTCACTTCCTGGCCCAGCCTGAGGTCGCAGAGTCCCAGCTAAGATCCCGTGGACCGACACGCCTTTGAGGGCTCGACTGGCAGGCTGCGTCCCGTTTGTCTTCTGAAAGGCGTGTCTTAAGAGGCCGGGAGATTTGGCTCTTTTCATAAATAACAATAAACACGACGTCCAGCCATTCAGCTTCTTCCACATCTCTTTAATAAAGAAACACAAAGAGGCTGGGGGTGGAGCTCAGTGGCGGATCACTGACCCTGCATGGCCAAGGCCCATGCCCAGCGCCAGGGAGGAAAAGAAAAATGAGAGAAAACCACGGGCAATTCTTCAGGGATTTTTGTGAAGTCATGAGGTTTAGGCAGAGGGACTGGAGTTCTGCCACTCAGGAAGCTGATGTACGTAACGGTAACCAGGCACCTGCCCTTTGCTGCCAACACATGGGAAGATCTGTCCCACTAAGACTTCTTGGGAAAGTTTAAGAGATCGTGAGGGTAAGGCTGGGAACTGCCGTTCCTGGAGATTTGGGGACCTTCCAGGTCCCCGTGGTCACCCCAAGGAGAAGCTAGACCTCTAGGGGTGAGTGTTTAGTGGCAGCTCTGGAGGGGGTGGGTAGGTGGGATCCTTCATCCTTGTGTGGACGCTACAGACAGGTGCTCTGCGTGGAGGAGAACTGACTATAGATGAGGCACAGAAAACTTGCAGAATGGAAGAGGGTGGTGCCGGGGCTAAGGGAACCCTCCCCTGCTTCCGTGAAGGAAGCTGGCAGTAGGCACCAACTTCTGCAACCCTCATCTCACCTGGACAACTGTGGGGGAGAACTGAAAACAAATGAACTTTACCATTTCTCTTCATGAGATTCAGAGGCTTTCTAACAGGCCTCTGACCTTCTCAGGAACTTGGACAGAGACAGATGACATGACATTTTAAAATGAGGAAGAACAGTCTGTAAGCCACAGACCAGTGAACTTGATACCAACCTAGGAAGTATTCAGGGCAGATGACTCAGAAAACATCTGTGCCCCCTCTGAAAATGAAGCACTGAGATGTGATAGGCTAGATAAAGAACGTGCCTTGGTAGCTGTGTTTGCTGGTGGACAGGATGGTCCTTTACGGTAAACATCCTTGAATCAGCAGATAGGTTGTCCACTTTATCAGAGTCTAAGGTACCACAGACCTTTCCCAGTTGCCAGCATGTAGGTACTAACAAAAGGTCTGCATCTTTACAAGAGTGTCGCTTCATCATACTATCATTTATACTGTGGTGTTGCATCCCTCTGTGGGTTTTTCAAGAGGATCATGGGAAAATCCTAAAAGGGAGATCTGGACAATCATGATTTGGGAGTGGAAAAGAATCATCACACCTTATAAATAATCATAAAATCAGCCAGGCAGTGGTGGCATGTGTCTTTAATCCCAGCGCTTGGGAGGCAGAGGCAAGTGGAGTTCTGAGTTTGAGGCCATCCTGGTCTACAGAGCTAGTTCCAGGACAGCCAGGGCCACACAGAGAAACCCTGTCTTAAAAACAAACAAACAATAACAACAACAACAAAACAAAACAAGAACATTCTGCTCTGCTGGAGAACCCTGACTGATAGACAGGAACTTCCAGGATTCTTTCCCATGTAAGCAGGGGACTCCATTCAAGTTGCTCCTTTGAAGAGTGATCTGTGGGTTCCCACATCTAAAAAGCTCCGAGGCAAGCTCTAGGGGCATAAAAGATGTCATTAGAGCTCACCTCTTCCCGGCCTGCCTATGCTGGCTAGTTTTAGTCATTTGGGAAGAGGCAAAATGAGAAAATGGCCCCACCAGATTGGCCTGCGAGGCATTTTTGGATTGATATGTGAGGGCCCAGCTCATTGTGGGAGGTGACACCCCTGGGCAGGTGGTCCTGGGAGCTATAAAATAGTAGGTTGAACAAGCCACAAGGAACAAGCCAGTTACCTGCATTGCACCAGGGTTTCTGCTTCAGTTCCTGCCTCCAGGTTCCTGGCCTGACTTTCTTCAGT
>NW_026596034.1:35222799-35242730 GCF_907164565.1 Psammomys obesus | reverse complement strand
TCTGCTTCAGTTCCTGCCTCCAGGTTCCTGGCCTGACTTTCTTCAGTTATGGACTGTGATGTGGAAGTGCAGTTGCTTTTGGTCGAGGTGTTACTCACAGCAATAGAAACCCTAACCAGACACTGCCTAAATCGACTTCTTTCTCAGATTTAAGATCTTTTCACAGAATGGCCTCAAGCAGCTCCAGGATTATACTGTCTCACCTTCCAGCCCAGTGGGATAAGGGGGCTTTCTCTTTGATTCTTCCAGAAAAATCTCAGAATTTGGTGGGAACTAGCCACTGTCCTTAGAGCCTGTCTGAGGACAGCTCAGCTGAATAACTAGTTTGGACAAATCTGAAGAGTGGTATGGGCTAGCCCCATCAGGCTGACTCATGCAAGAAGAAGGTGATTTCCAGGAAACAGGGGTACTCTTGCTGGAAGAGGGGGAGCAATGGGTATCGAGGACAGAGCGCTTGTCAAGGTTTCAATATGTCTCTACTCTGTAAGGCTTCCATAAGGGGGAGGAGAACAACCAGGGAAATGAGTGAAAGATGGGGCTGACCAGAGATGACAGGTTGAAAGGGGGTGGAATATGGGACAGGGGGAGTAATTCTACAGGTGGCTAGGCAGGAAAGCACTTCAGTCTTAAGGGACATGACAGTTAGTGGGGCACAAAGGGAAGAGTGGATAGGCTCAGCTTTCAGTGATCAGCCATCCCCAGCCCCAAGCATGCACAGTGATACCAGACACCTGCCCTCCTAAGTACCTCACCTTCTAAGTACGCATACCACCAAGCATCTGTCTTACCTAGCACCAAGATGGCTGCCCCAAGCAGGCTCTGCCCACAGAAGAGGCAAAGTGCCCAGAACAAAAGATTTGAGGAACACATTGCCCCACTTTGGGTTTTGACTTCCGGGGCCTTGCTCAACACTATGGGGTGTGGAGTTTCAGTCATCGGGCCTTCCTAATCTGGCTGTTGATAAATTCACTCCCACCAACTCAGCAGAAAATGTCAAACAACCCAAGGCAGCTTTCCAGAACACAGCTCTGCTTCCCCAGGGGGCTGTCTTTGGGGGCTGTCCCGCCAGCATTTGCTTAAGGAGGCTACAAACCCTAATGCCTAGATGGATTCATATCAAGAGAACACTCTGTCCCAGCACCCAGGCCATGGGCAGAACACGCTTCATGCACCTTCCCTTTAATGTGGCCACCACAGCCTTGGCTTTGCTGAGGCCGCACTTACGTGTTTTTAACAGGGATGCCATATACATTCTTGGCACTCTGCTTCTTCTACACGTCACGTCATGAATGTGACTCAAGCTGTTGCTCGTGCCTTCTCATTACTGTAGACCATCTCTACATTTGTACGACTGCAGAGTATTCCTACTGTACAACGGTTTATTTATCTGCCCTGTCCTTCAGGGCCGTCTAGCTTATGACAAGTGTGGGGCACTTAGGGGCAGAGACTGTAGAAGGTCTGGTGCTCCTGCACCTGGGGGTTTTCGTCGCAGCACTGTAATCAGTGCTACACCGTGGTCTCATTCTGACCAATGAAAACATGTGACAGGCAATGTGTTGGGAATGTTGCTTCTGAGATGACCTGTTCAAGTGTTTTGCCAACTGTTCTGTCAGGCTGCTTATTTCTATCGGATGACACATTTTAAAATCGGCTCTGGACTAGTGAGGCGGCTTGAAAGTAAAGGTGGTACCCGCCAAGCCAAATGGTGTGGGTTCAGTCTCTGGGTTCCATGTGGTGGAAGGAGAGAATCAGCTCTCACCAGTTCTTCTCTGATCTACAGAAACACATATGCACAGATTTTTTAAAATTTTATTATCAAGTGTATGGGTGTCTTGCCTGCATATATGTGTATGTATCGTGGGCATGCCTGGTGCCCAGGGAGACCAGGAGAGGCCATAAAATCTCTTTGGACTGGAGTTACAGACAGTTGTGCATCTCCACGTGGGTGCTGAGAATCAAACCCAGGTCCTCCGGAAGAACAGCAGGTGACCTTATCCATTGAGCCCTCTCTGCAGCCCACATAAATAAATTTTTAAAAAGGGGGCTTGGTAAAGCTCAGTGGTGGAGCTCATGCTTGGCATGGCCAAAGCTCTTGGTTCCATATCCTACATGCCCCTCCCAGTAAAGTAGTCATGGTTCAGAAAAACACTATAAAGGGGGCACATGATGAAAATGCCCAGCCTCATTAGCCACCCGAGAAACTGAAACCTGAAGAACAGTGGGAGCCCATCTCACCCCAGCCAGAACGGCAAGCATTAAGAAGACAAGTAAGGAATGCTGGCAAGGATGCAGACAACGGAGCCCTTATGCACTGCTGGAAACGAAGTAACCCAGCCTCTGCGGAAGTCCCAGCTACACTACTCATTACCCAAACAACTCCATGTCAGGAGTTTACTGCAGCACTGTTAGCAACACTGCCGGGTGTCCAAGGACAGAGGATGGCTAACGAGAATGCGGGTTCAAGTGGACTTGTTCAGCAGTAAGGAACAAAGCCGTGTTGTTTTCAGGGAAATGGATGCAATGGCAAAAAGTACAGTAAGTGCATTAAACTAATTGCAGGAGAATAAACAGTGTGTTTTCTCTCACTTGGGGAACCTAGATTTAAAAACAAAAACAAAAACAAAACTTAAATGTTTATGACTATGAGCGTTTGCCTATATGTGCCACATGTGTGCCCTGATACTCAAGGTCAGGAGAGAGCAGTGGATATTTTGGAACAGGTGTCATGGATGGTTATGAACCATCATATGGGTGGTGGGAATCAGACCCCAGTCCTCTTCGAGAGCAGCAAAGGCTCTTAACCATTGAACCATCTCTCCAGCCCCTAGATTCTACAGAGATACCAAATCACATATATGCATACATGGGTATATATAATTGACATTACAGGCACAGTCCCTTTTTTAAAAAGGTGTGCATATGTGTTCATGCGTATGTCACAGCAAGGTGTGGAGATCAGAGGGACAACCCAAGGGAATCAGTTTTCTCCTTCCACCATGTGGTTTCTGGGGACGGAAATTCAGGCTGTTGGGCTTGGCATCATATGCCTTTACCCACTGAGCCATCACTCAGCCTCAGGCTTATTTCTTGCATCTTTCCCATAGGATCCTATGACTACATAAGCACGCACATCCCTCAGGTCCTCTTTTTAAACACAGTTTTATACAATAGAATCAGTGCATCCTAAAGACCGTAAATACCCACTCATGAGAGCAGCTGCCTTTAGTGCCTGTCTAACACTCTGCAGTGAGCACAACACACTAACATGCTGACGGGCACATGGGGTGTGGCTGGTGCTAGTGTCAACACTCAGGTGCAAGCATTCAAGCAAACAGAAGTCTTTATGCACATCCACCCCCAGAAGCTGGATCCAAGGGTGCGCACGCTCACATTCTGGGAGCCTTCCTGCTAACATGCTCTGGAGAGAGAACAAATTTTAACAGTCTGCCTTGGCAGCACAGGGTACCACTGACATTCCTGTCTGTGCTGACCAGTGGGGGCCACTCACTCCTGCCTCCCTCTACTGTTGAATGGAACCTCTGTGGGCTGTTTGCTAGAGAAAGGACTCTGTGGGGGACCAGTTCCTGTCTAAGGAATAAACAAGAGTCACCTATAGGAAGGAAACCTGCCTGGCACTCCTGCCAGCGCCAACATTACAGGGTTCTGGGCTGCAGAGCGGTTAAAAGCACCTGTTGCTCTTTGCAGAGGACTCAGGTTTGGTTGCCAGCACCCACAGCAGGCTGGTCACAGCTGCCTGTAATTCCAGCTTTAGAGGATCTGGCACCTTCTTCTGACCACTGGGGGCACGGCACTTGTGTGCATACCAATATGCAGACACAGACACATAAATGAAAATAAATCTTTTTGAAAAAAGTCCTCAGCCACATGGCCTTCAGAGAAGTCAATGAGATTGATGCACCACAGTCACAAAACAGGAAGAAACCTTAGCAATCAAGTCTAATCTTTTGCTGTGAAGCTTTGTTTGGCTGAGAGAGGGGAAATGACTGGCAGATCAAATGTCGGTCCTGAGAATGAGACAGAGATGCTTTGTGAGGTAGTGAGAGGTAGGCTCAGGTGACAGATGGCTCAGTTGGTAAAGAGCTTGCTCTATAAGGATGAAGATGTGAGTCTCACCGCTGGAAACCATGTTTTTAAAAAACAGCCAGGTGTGGTGGCATGCCTGGGATCCCAGTGTCAGGGGAACAATGATACTGGGATCCCAGGCACAAAAACAAGGTGGGTGGGTGCTGAGGAATGACACCCAAGTTTGTTTGTCCCTCTGGCCTACACACACACACACTGAACTGTTTTGTTAATTTGGTCCATCATTATAAATAAATAAAATGGGATGTGTTTGGCTTTGTTTTCTGAGATGGATCTTTGTTCTTGTTCTCTCCATCCTGTTGTACAGGCATCCACCACACCAGCCCTGATGATTTTTAAAAAATAATTTATTTAATTTTATTTTATGTGCATTAGTGTGAAAGCATCAGATCCCTTGGAACTGGCGTTACAGACAGTTGTGAGCTGCCATGTGGGTGCTGGGAATTGAACCCCTGTCCTTTGGAAGAGCAAATGGTGCTCTTACCTGCTGAGCCATCTTTCCAGCTCAGCCCTGATGTTTTTTTACAGGGCTCATGCAGTCAGAGAACAACCTGCTAGAGTTGGTTTTCTCCTGCCACATGTGAGTCCCAGGGATTAGACTCAGGTCATTAGGTTTACACAGCAAGTTCAGTCCAGCCAGGGCTAGCAAGAAAAAACAGCTGGGTGATGGTGGCACATGCCTTGAATCCCAGCACTTGGGAGTTACAGGCAAGTAGATCTCTGAGTTCTAGGCTAGCCTGGTCTACAGAGTGAGTTCCATGACAGGCAGGGCTACAAAGAGAAATCCTGTTTCAAAAAACTAAATAAATAAATGAAAAACAAAACGTTCAGTTCAAGTCCAGGAAACATTTGTTGACAGAGCCTAGATGTTGGGGGAAGCCTGCCCCAGAAACTGCATCTCTTTCCAGCTGGCATTTGTAAGAAGGCACCATGCCCTTGTACTTTAGAAGTTCCTGGCTCTCATGGAGGGTGGTTCACAGGACCAGGAGGAGGATCCTTCCACTCTCCATACTCTTGTGAAAACTCTGGAATGGGTTCAAAGGGTGGGCACATAGGAGAGGAAGAAAGCCCTTTCCTTCCTCCTAAGTTCTGGGCTGGAGCCCTAAAACAAAGGCAGACTGCCTGGAGGAAAACAGGCAGGCATTTATCTTCATGTACCTCACTGGACACTTGGAGGAAACCCAAGAAGGACTTAAGTTGGTTTCTCTAACACTGTCAATGAAGAATACATCTGCAGAAGGGCAGGTAAAAAAAAAAAAAAAAAAAGAGTTAGGGTTAAAGGCAGCAGACCAAACAGCTTAATTATGTTCTCAGAAATTCATGGGAGGCTCATTTGCCCTCTCCGGAGTGAAGAAGTGTGAAGTCGCCAGTCATGATCTCACCGCCATTAGGCAGGGAGGTGGCGGAGGCAGAGAAACCTTTTCAGTGGCCTTCAGCTCAAAATAAACTTGAAGTTAGAGGTTTATTTGGGGGTGACATGCTCTGATCTCTTTGAGATATCTTGAGAAAGCAAAAAGCCTGTCTGCAACACCTTTCTGGGTCCCTGGTTCTGTGACCCTGTCTTACACTGTTAGTACAAGGATTCTTATCAATTTGTTACATATTTTGTGGCTTTTTTTTTTTTTTTTTTGAGGTAAGGTTTCATTCTGTAGCACAGGTTAGACTCAAATTCACAGCAATCTTCCTGCTTTGGTTTCCTAAGTGTTGGGACTGCAGTAGTGAGCACCATCACTGGTTAAAAATGATCTTGTCCAGACATCAGACATACAGATGAACCTGTCACGTACAAGTTCAGCTGCCCTCTCCCTCCCAAAAAAGTTAGTTTTGTATTTCTTAAGCAAAGCTGTCTCAGCTTTCCTATTTATGTGTCTGTCTTTAGGTTCATCCCTGATCCCACTGCACACTGACACGTGTTCCTTTCCCTCTGTATAAAACCCAATATTGCCTCTTTAGGAAGAGACCTTTCTAGCATTGCTCTCTGAAAATACTCTCCACTTACAGTGGCCATTCAGTCTTGATGTTAGAGGAACAAAACCTTCCTTTCACCACATACAAAAAAGCCTGGCCGCCAGCTAGTGGTCATGGAGTCAAAAACTACCAAGATAGCAGGCTGTTGGCATGACTTTTCCTGGAAAGACATGAACAAGTACCTGTTCCCCCTAGATAGTGCACCAAGGACAGACTGAGGAAATGGTTCTGTGAGCGGCTGTGGGAGACGCAGCCCAACAGCCAGCAGCAGCCTGAGGAGTTCCCTTCCTGCCCAGGGCTTTCAACACAAGTATTAGGATACTTGGCTGTAAAAAAGAATTCCAGGATGAGCCAGACAGAAGCACAGTCAGTGAGTTTATTAGGTATTGAGAGAGTCACAGAGAAGGATAATACACAATCCCAAGACAGGAGTGTGGGCTTCTCAGGAAAGTCATACTTAGCTTCCTCACAGTGGCTACACATATGAACCTACAGCCCTTTCAGTTAACTCCTAAAAGATGTAGTTTACAAGCTTTAAAGATTAAGCAAGGCTTAAAATTTAGTAAAGGGCTGAGGATGACCTTGAGCTTCTGATCCTCCCATATTCACTTTCCAAGTGTTGGAATTACAGGCATGAGCTATCATGACCACCACCATACCCAACTTTATACAGTATTGGGGATGGAACCCCAGGCTTCATGGTAAGTTCAAAGCTAGCCTGGGCTATGAGATCCTGTCTCAAAATAAGTAAATGTTAAGTAAAATATGAGCTGGTAACTTTTTTTAAAGTCTTTTTTTAATTTTACATATATGAGTGTTTTGAAGGCATGCACGTGCACCTTGGCTCTCAAAGGTAAGAAGAGGGCTTTAAATCCCTTGGAACTGGAGTGCAGATGCTTGTGAGCTGTTTTATGAATGTTGAGAACCAAACCTTGGTCTTCTGCAAAGGAGCAAGTGCTCTTAATTACTGAGCCATTTCTCTAGCCAGCTCCAAGGCTGACTTATATTTTATTTGTATGTGTGTATCTGCATGTCTGCCTGGGTACTTAGTGGCTACAGGTTCTTAAGAGATCACCGAATGTCTTTTTACCACTCTCTGCTTTATTCCTTTTGAGGCAGGGTCTCTTGCTTAATTGGGTACTTTTGTTATTTAGCTAGGCTAGATACTCAAGGTCACAAATACCCTGGCCATGAGTGCGCACAGTTTATTTCCTGTTTTTAACATCCTGTTTGAGTTGTCTTGAGAAAAGCACACTCTCAGTAGGCAAAGTGGGCTTCATCAATCATGCTGAAGTTTCTTGACTCTCAGCCAGCAGGAAAGGTCAGCTAGATCCCAGGGTGAGGGGCTTCTTTCCTTTCCCATGTCTCTTGATGCCCCTGTCTTTCTATTCTGCCCAAGTTCTATTCATGTCCACTTCGGCAAACCAATGAGTTCACTGGGTTACTTACAAGTGCATGGGTGAGGGGCTGCTTAGAGGTGGGTGGGTGACTGAGGCAGCACCGCTTGGAGAGTCCACCCTAGCATGGGAAAACACTGCTGAAGGCTGTGAGTTTCCTGAGCCTCCCTTCCCCTCTAAGAGCAAATGTTCCCTACTGAGGAAATAGCTACAAAGGGCAGGTCCAACAAGAGCTGACTGAAAGGTTGGTACCATAGTGAACAAGACATAACAACAAAGACATAACAACAAACATAGAACCCACTCGTCTGTTAAGGGCCTGGGTTGCCTCTCCAGAAAACCCAGGTTTGATTCCCTCAAAACTGTTAACCGCCAGTTCCAGGATATCTAACGCCCTCTTCTGGCCTCCTCACGCACTACATGCATATGGTGCACAGATATATATGCAGAAAAACCACCCACAGACATAAAAAAATAAAAATAAAAAGATATAACCATAAAGGTTTAAACACAAAAGATGCATTTTTCGAGATGGCCTTACTCTGTAGTTAGAGTGGTCTCGAACTCAGGATCCTCCTGCCTCAGCCTCCCTAGTGCTGGGACATAGACATGTGCTCCCATGCCTAGTTTAAAAGCTGTACTTTTGTAAAAGTTAATCTAATGTGCCTTTACTTCCAAAAGTACGGCTCGAATAGCAGTTTCTGGACACGGGGATGGGAAACTCCGCGAAGATGGCGTGCAGACTCCAGCGGGCTAGCTGAGCTGTCACGAGAGCCTTTTTCAATCTTCCAGCACAACCTGCGTTCGCCAGTTTAACTACCAAACACGTCTCTGCCCTGGCCAAACTGTACAATAAATTGTGTCAGGTTTACCAGGGGACCCAGGGAGGATAAAACATACGTTTCTAGCTCTGCAAAACTCAGGGCCGTCATCAGGAAGGGGTCGCAGCGACGCTCTAGCGACCAGGGCGTGGAGCTGGGCACGTCCGGACCGGGCGCCCTATCCCCCAGTCCAGGGCGCCTCCTCGGGCTCCCAAAGGCCTCCTGACTCCGTTGTTTCCACCCTCGCGCCTCCCTCCTCCACCTGGCACAGCCAGCCCTACGAGAGAACCGGCGTCGCCACTCGCTAGCTCTCTGGCGCCGTGGATGAGTTCGCACGAAAGGCGACGCAGCGTGACCCTCGCGGCGGCCCGTAGGCACCGGATTTCTCTTCCGGGCCACTCTCCTCGGGGATTCTCCGTTTAGCATTCTTGCCGTCAATGCTGCCACTTCTCCAAGAACCACCAGGTTTTTGGAAGCTTGGTCTTGGAAGAAAGCACCCCAGTCCCCTCAGGAACCTCCTCACGGAAGCCCCGGGCGGCGCGGCCGGAAGGACTCAGGCGCTGTGTTTTGACCTCCCCGGGTCCAGTTCCGGGGTCGTTCCGCTGCGCTGTCCAGGCCGCGGCGTCGGTCTCCGGCTTCTGCTGGGCTGCTGCAGCATCCCGCACACCGGCCCGGCCGGACCGAGCCGAGCGGAGCCGAACGGATCCGGGTCCACCCGGCCCGGCCATGAGCGCTGCCGCATGATGCGTCGCCGCCCGCGCCGCTGCAGCCGCCGGCAGCGAGAAGCCGCAACACTGGGCGACCCCGCCCGGGCCTCGGGTGAGTGCAGTGAGTGCCGTGCATGCAGCGGCTTCGGGCCCCAGGCGGCTACCTCCGCCCGTAGTCCTCTCAGGGGTCTCCTGCCTTCTCTGCCCATCCTGCAGAATCGGGCCCCATTTGCACCCCGCAGCCTTTTGCCTGACCTTGGGCGCGACACCCCGCTCCGGACCCAAGTGTTTTCTGTGGCTGATGTCAGGGTGCTGTCATAAAGTGCTGTCACCCGTCTGTGAGCTGTGAAGTTTTTGTAGCCATGCTTTGTCGCAGGTCTGTCTTCTCCAATCCTCTGTTCTCTCTCTTTAACCAGACTCTTCTATTCTTTACTGATCTTCCTTCTCTTCCACCCTTGTCCCTGCCCATGGTGTTAAGGGAATAGTTATCCAGAAGGGCATCTGGGACAAGCAGGTCAGTTAGCAGGGCAATAAGACTCAACTCTTCTGAGCAGTCATCGTTTCTAGAACTAAGTCCCTTCTGGCCATTAAATAAGCACATTTTATTAGCTCGTGAACAGCCAGTTTATTGTGGCAATTAAATTGGAGTAATGAGAGTTGCAGCTCAATAGCGGCTTTCATTGTTGTGTGTGGTGCTGTCCAAATCCAAGCTACAGTCCCTGAGTGACTGCACTTGTGTTTATTTTACTGGCTTGGGTGGCAGGTCATTTTCATTTCTTCCTTAAATCTTTTCCAGCTGCCCATCTCTGCTCTGATCTTTCTCGTTGTGTACAACTTTCACTTAACTAAAGCTACTTTTAAAAAAGATACTTTGTTGCTATGCAATAGCACATGCCTTTAATGTCAATACTCGGGAGGCAGAAGCAGGTGGATCTGTATGAGTTCGAGGCCAACCTAGACTACAAATCGAGTTCCAGGACAGCCAGGGCTGTTACACAGAGAAACCATGTCTCAAAAAACAAAAACAAAACAATATGAACAACAACAAAAAGGATACCTTGTTAAACTTGCCCTGCAGAATTCCTTAAAGTAAAAGGTTCTTGGGGTATTTTACATAATGGGCTAATGGGAATGCTAACCAAAGTTTATTTTTTGAACATTGCACAAAATAGGTGAGAGGTGTTGAAACTGGATTGTGTACTTTGTGGAGTAACTGGTAGGGCACACTGCTTCTGAATTGAGAACAGGAGAAGAGAACAAAAATGAGTGAAGACGTAGTTTCACTAGAAATTTGTCCAACTAATTTGTTGGACTCTTGAGTACCTCAGCACTCGGTTGATTGATGAGTTAACAAATTGAAAATCTAAGATGGACATAGTGGGTGCACACCTTCAGTCCCAGCCCTTGAGAAGAAGGTGGAGGTGGATCTCTGTGAGTTCAAGGCCAGCCAGCTTTACACAGAAGAGAAACGCTGTCTAGGAAAACCAAGGTAAAATAAAAGTAACATGCTTTAAGAAAGATTGTTTTTTGTTTGTGTTTGTGTATATATGTGTATGTACATGCACACACCTGCCCCCATGTGTGGGTCTAGGTGCCTGCAGAGGCCAGAAGAAACATCAGATACCATGGAACAGGAGTTACAGGTGGTTGTGAATTGGGAACTGCACTCAGGTCTTCCGGAAGAAGAGAAGTGCTCTTAACCCCTGAGCCATCTTTCCAGCCTGTTTTTTTGTTTTTTTGTTTGTTTTTTGAGACAGGGTTTCTCTGTGTAGCCCTGACTATCCTGGAACTAACTGTAGACCATGCTGGCCTTGAACTCAGAGATCTACCTGCCTCTGCCTCCCAAGTGCTGGTGGGCACCACCACCTCCAGGCTCCCTTTATAAAGAATGCTTTCAAATATAGGAACAGAAAAGAACACATAAAATCGCAACTATCAATCAAGTTCTTATTTCCTGCTGAGCTCCAGGGTGGGGTGAACACTGGCGCTTTGCCATGGGGCACTTCTTTTCTAACAGCTGAGTGTTGAGGTCCACTGTGGGCATTGCTGAGATACAGAATTTAGGGGGAACAGCCCCTCTCTCCACATTGCAAGTTGGTGTGGGGTTTTCCAAAGCCATCCTCTTGGTCATGGTTCAGAGGAAGGACTCAGAACTCACCGAAAGACACCACAGTTAGTTGATTTGTTATAGAAAAAGACTGCAAGGTTAAACTTGGTCAGGGGAGAAAAATGGAAGCCAGGGAGGTCTCAGGTCTCTGCTTCTGCCATCCTCCTTGTGGGACCCCAGCTCCCTGACATCGCTGTATGACAGTGTGTATGGAGTTTTGCCAACCCAAGCCTCCTCTGATGCAGAGATGTGATTGGCAATGGTGTAGTAGGTGGCCTTGCTTCCAGGTAGATGGATACTCTGACACCCAGAGCCTCACAGCACACCATATTGTTAGTCTTTTCTACTCTCCCTACTTGAAAATGTTTTTGAATTCTTGCTACTGGAATCTTGCTCTGGGATGCTTGTTATCCCTGGGGAAAGACTTCAGAAGAGACACCTCATATGCGGGACACTCTAAAGGGTGAGAGTGGACAGTGGCCCAAGGGACCATTATGGAAAGAAACGCAGCGTGACAGTGACCAGAGCCCATCACGATGGCCCACATGCTTAGGCAGGCTTCATGCTATGCTACTGAAGTCTCTGGGGCAGACAGCTTTCCTGAGAGGTGTCTTCCTGTGCAGGTGATTGATTAATCCACTGGATTAATCCTGAAGGGATGGGCAAGGTATGTCCTCGTTCTTTACCAGAAAGCCTCTGCTAGGTTGGAATCCTGGGATCTTTCTGGAACTTCAGAAAGTCATGTCTCTACCCAGGGCCAGAGATAACTCAGATCCCATTCTACCAGGTCCGAGTCCTGTAGTTGCAGCTCCTGGTTTTACAGGCTGCCGATTGTAAAGAATGGGTCTGTCCCCTTGAAACTGCTAGTTTCTAACTAACCAACTAATATAGAGAGTTGTTGGGGCCTAGTGCCCAGAGGCTTGAGTTCTATAGCACGAGGGCTATTGTCACATGCTTTCATGGAGAGGTAGTGACAAGGACCAGAGCCAAAGTAGGTGTGTCCTCTGGCATACCAGAGAGCAGGGCCATTGTACATACAGGTTGGAAGCTTCTGGCTGCTTGAGAAAGCCAGGCTCCATTCATAGAGCACAGTGGAGAAGTGCCACTAGCTAGAGAAGTACCAGTTTCCCTGGAAACAAACTTTCAAAGTGTCATTGAGAGTTTTGAATTATCAGAATTCTCCTGTCCCATAGAGTATCCTTTCTCAGCCCTGGGCTCTGGATGGAGTGGATGTGAGCAGGAGAGCCCGGCAGTGGAGGCAGAGCAGCCCTAACCCCATATTCTTAGGCTGGGTTTGAGTGAGCTGCTGACCCATTTCTAAGACTCGAGCATCCTCCCCATCCCCCGCCTAGCCAACACCAGCCAACACAACACAACTCCCAGCTTTTCTCTTTCACTCACCTAGCGTTTTGTAGTGTAGGGATATGCTCACAGACTACCTTGATGAGGGGGTGATAGGAAACAGGCAGCAAGGGAAAGGTCAACAAGAAGGGATGTGTGTTGACTCTGGGTGGCTGTGACTGCAGCCTGTGGAGGGGCCTGTGGACAGGCGAGCACTGGCATGACCTGATCCCTGAAGGATTGCACTGCATGCCAGCCGGGCAGGCTGGTTAGGTAAGTAGAGCCACCGAGTCTGCAGGGGACTGGTCAGAGGCAAGCTGTGTTCACAGTGCCAGGATCTGGGTGTGCAGGGATGGTGGGGATGTGGTCAGGTTTACGACAGTTCTGGAGGTCAGGACCCCAGCATTTGCTCCTGGCTTAGAAGTGGGGCCTGGCGGAAGAGGCCAGTGAAGGTGATCCCTAGTATTTGACCTTGGCGGCTGGGTGGAGTAGTGCTAGCTATTGAAATGGGGAGGGGCGAGCTGACCAGACAGTGGTGTCGCCAGCGTGGGTATTTTCTAGGGTCAGTTCTTTCCAATTCCCTGTCAGAGAGCACAGAGGTAAAGAAGTGAGGCCCCATCCTGGGTGCTCCCTGGTTGGAGACCTGTGGGCAAGTGTGGCTGCGGAGGGGAAAGCCCAGCGCTGCCTCCCCCCCGAGGCATCTCCCCGCCTAGCCCCCTGCTTCCACGCCTGTGTTCTCCACTTGCAGCCTTTGTGACCTGCAGTGTTCAAAGTGCTGTTATTGTGACGACGTATTTTTAAAAGACATGAAACCTTCTGGAAAGGTTAACTAAGGCTGCTTACTGCTTGCAATGTACAGCCCTTGCCAGTGTGTTGACACGTAGCTTTTGTTTCTTCAAGGTTAATGGTTTTTTAGACTTAGTAATTAGAGGAGAAACTAACAGAGTCATATGCACAGGTGCTCAGCATGTCATGGGAGGGCAGCTCCACACTCGTGACTTCGCACTGGAAAGAAGGATGCTTCGGGAGCACTTCTGATGGGCCCTGTGCTAGGTTGAGCCTTGAAGATAGCCTCCCTTTGAAGTTGTCCCCATCGTCACCCGGCTGGTGACATGCCCAGGACACTGTCACGAGGCTTAGGTGTACTGGAGCACATGGAGGAGTCTACTGCCCTGGTAGTGCCCCTCTGAATGCTCAGGATTCCCACGGCCACCCAGGCTTAAGGAGTCCTGCGTCATCCCTCACTCCGAATCTGCTCCTGGGTCTCCTCAGAACCTGGGCGTCTTCGGGTTCTTGCTACTCGCGTTTCTAGAATTTGCCTCTCTACTGTGGGCTCTGTTCTACAATTCCAGGCCAAATCTTGCCTTCAACACCGACTTTCCTGTCAGCAGTGCTTTGCTGGCCTTCAGCCTCCTTAGACCTTCATGAGCCCTGGCAGGGCCTTTGGACAGAAGCCAGCCCTTTACAGTGCTTTCTGAGCACTTCGGGTTCCCAGCACTGTGGGTTCAGGGCTATATCTCTGCTCTTTCTCTTCCAGATCTCCTGCATTCCACAGCTGAACCTCACTGCACTTGGATCCCCAGCCTGCCTCTCTCCAAGGGTGGGGTGCTTTAGTCTCTGCTCACTCTGCATCTCTGCAGACCCTTCCTCCAGCGTCCAAAGGCGTTTGTCTTGGGGTTTGCTTATTTGAGAAAGAGTCTCGCTTTGCAGCTAGCCCTCTGAGACCTGAAACTATATGCATGCAGTGTGCCCCAAGTGTACATTTTAGCAAGTTCCCACCATCCTCTGGCTACATGCCACTATCCATCCCAGTCAGAGAGGACAGTCACACTACCCACCTCCAGCCCCTGCAGCCGCTGATGTGTTTAGATATCTGGGCTTTCCGCTTTGTTGAGTTGGTGACAGCTGTCCAGTGCGGAGCCTTTACGCTCACTCTGCACTCTAAACACTGTGTTCTTGGAATCTCCATGAGTGCATCATTTCCAAGCTGCATCATACAGACAAAGGCAGCTTTGCACTCACCTTTTGCAGGGTGCCATGGTGACTTCTGCCCTTGAGCAGTGTGAGGGCCACTGCTGAGTACACTCCCATGCAGGGCTCTGTGGGAATGCTGTCTTGGATCACTTGGGAGTTCTGGATATGAGGTCAACCCTCTAACAGTCGGCTCTCTCCTTGTCCTCCCTCTCCTTTGTGGCTTCATTCCCTGGGCCCGTACACATGAGCCCCAGTCCCTCAGAATTAGAACTATTGTGAGCCTGCACCACTTTGGTGGCCATTAGACAAATTCAAAACAAGAATGAAAGAAAGGGGCCTCCAGGATGAGCTTTATCTCACGCTCAGTCCAGCGCCTTAATCGGCTTACTTGGCATCTGTTCTTTCCCCATAGTGTCCACTGTGGGCGAAATGTGGCGTGGTCATAGCAAGGTGCCACAGGCGTGGGGAAGATCTTCTGTGAGGTAGGGAGATCAAGACTGTTTCTGTGTGCCTGCCAGTATGAAAGGAGAGACACTGGAGAGATTGAAAGCCAAAACTTCCTCTTCTTACTCTAGCTTCAGGTGCTTCTCTCTTAACTACAGTGAAAATGATGCTTTTTTGCTTGCCTAGCATGTATGAGGCCCCGGATGGAGTCCCACCTGGGAAAAGCAGTCAGTGGCCCAGGCCCTTAGCACTTTACTGAAATTTCCTGGAAGAGGTCCCTGGAGACCCAGTGAACATTGCCTGTGGGGGCTGACTGTTCTAACCCTCCTGGTTCCCTGCCCTGCCCTGCCTCCTCCCTGGGATGCTCATGTTCCCAGTGCCCCAAGGTCTATGGTGAGCTCACCTGTCTCCCCCTATCCCCACACTGCTGTGCTGCCACCTCTCATTCTAAGTCAGAGCAGTGGTCGGCAGCTGGGTAGGTTTTGGGGCATGCCCTACAGATAACCCAGATTCCATGAGCCCCAGTCTCATCACTCCCCACTAGCAAGCAGTTCCTGCATTCCAGAGGCTACTGAACCCTGCCCATCCTCTGCATTGCTGCCCTTCCTGTGACTGCCTGATTCCCTCAAGCCCTACTCTTTCCATCCTCTCCTCATCTTTACTTGGGTGAGAGGAGGCAATAGGCTCCTGGGTGAGCCTTCCTCTGCCAGCCTCATCCTGCCTTGATGCCAAATATTGTTGTTTTCCTCCTCTTTAAACCCCTGTCCTCTTACCTGAGTTCTACTTCCTGAACACAATCAAGTAAGGCAGCCTTGGCTCTTGAATGCACTGCTCAGGGTGCCTTTCTACTGGAGCTTTTTCCTCCGGCTCTACCCAGGTCCCTGACGGGGCCATTTTACCCCTGCTTCTTTTCTCATGGCAGCCTCACAGATGCACAGGAAACACGCATTTAAAGTCTGTACTTTATCTGTTTAAAACAACGTAGTGAATTTTTTAAAGCATAGTCTCACTACGTAGCCCGGGCTGCCCTCAGACTTGAGGCAGCCCTCCTGTCTTGGCCTTCTGAGTGCTGGGGTTACAGCCCTGTGCCACCAGAGTGGGCTACTTAGTGCATTTTGCTTTGATAGCTCTGTGCGCCCCTGTCACTTGCTTCAGCCAGAAGCCAGCCTCGGCCTTTTGTTCCAGTCTCTTCAGAAGCCTGCTGACTTGTCTGGTGTTTAGTCCCACGGGAGAGCCACTCGGTACGTGTTCTTTCAGTTTTCTGGGTGTGTTTGAGACTGACCAGTGGTGCTCGTTGAGTCATATTTTCTTACCCTGTATGACTGCCACAGTGTGCCTGTGTCCCGCGGACTCCATCTGCAGTGGCCCTCAGTCCCAATGTCTTCTTGTGGCTTCTCTGCCCAGCCCCCTCTCTTAGGCCTGGTGCTGTAGTCACCTCTCAGGCACACTGGCCATCCTGTGTCTTTCTCCATGGCTAGTGAGAACAGGCCGGACATGCCTGTCCCTGAATCGATTTTTCTTTCTTTTTCTGGTTTTTCAGGTATCTTTTTGTTTTGTTTTTATTTGCTTACTTTGTGTTAAAACTCAGACAGGGTCTTTCTATAGCCCTGGCTGTCCTGAGTCCTCACAGTGTAGACCCAGCTGGCTTGAGACTCAAAGGTCCTGCCTGCCTCTGTCTCCCCAAGTGACAGGATCCAATGAGTGGGCCACCACACCAGACTCCTGCAGCTTTCTTGAAGGACCCAGGCATCTGGATTTGTATCCAACATGAGGAGGATAAAACAGACTAACGTAAACTCTGGTTGGCTGCAGTCGTGTGTGTCCTAGTCCTAGCTGCTGTGGCTCGATGGCTTGAGCCCAGGAGTGGGAGGCCACCCTGAGCAACCTATAATAACTTGTCTCAAAAACATGATAGTAAAAACAATAATTTTGTCTCTGGGGTTGCTGATTTGCCAGTGATGAGAACTCAGAAGTCCAGTGCTTTTGTTGTTGTAGACAGCCCCACGTGCAGAGCCACAGTGCTGCTGTAGGCTGTGTGTGTGGCATCCAGGGTCCACAGCCTGTGGCCCGTGCTGCTCTGTCACACAGCGAGTAACCTGTCATTGGGTTTATTATCTTTCAGGCCACATCACACAGGACAGCATGCGCCTTACGGTCCTGAAAAAAAGGCACAAGAGCTCCCATGATGCTTAGAAACAGTTTGTAAGGTGAGTCTGTGGCTGGTGTGCGTGTGACAGGGTCTCACTCTCGCTCAGGCTGACTTTGGACTTACCGTCCTCGTGACGCAGCTGCCTGAGTGCTGGGTTACGAGCACAAGCCACCAGTCCAGCCCCTTGTGAGGCAGCTGTGGGTTGTGGGGCAGGTAAGGGGTGTGTGCGGTCAAGGTCAGAGGCAGCCGCAGGCCGAGGCCTCCCTTTCCACCAATCTGCTCGCCTTCGCCAGGGCGAGGAGTCTGCTTGACGTCGTTACCCTTTGGCCAGTACCACAAGACACCACAAGACAAGGAGGGCTGCAAGCATGGCTGTCACCAGGGCTGATGGAGACCTGTGACAGCAAATATAATGTCTCAGGAGTCGGTGCTTTACACGCAGCAGGAGCAGAGCTTTACTTTGTGTGGGGTACAGGTCAGGCACAGGTAAACCCCATTAATTGTTAGACATGGAAGATGGTGCTGCTTCTGTCACCTCACTGACGCCAGTGTCCTCGGGCTCTTCCCGATCTGACCATCAAGAGTGTGGCACCAGCAGACAGCAGTGTTGGTTGTGTGGGACATGGCTCCCAGTGGGTCGTGCAGCTCCACATCACATTTCTGGGTGCCGGTCACGTGCTCTTTGTGTGCGGAGCGCATTCCTCACTTTTCCCTTTCCCATTGCACTAATGCAGCGGACACGGTGACGTGGGAAGGAGTGCACTCATAAGTAGCTGCAGTCCTGCTGCGTTCACTCACTGCCTTCTTCCAGATTTTGTGCAGGCATGGCAGCACTTGGTGGGTAGAGGCTGGAGGGTCAGGAGTTCAAGGACAGCTTGAGCTACATAGAGTGAAAGGACACCTGGGCTACATGACCTTGTCTCAGACACACACACACACACACACACACACACACACACACACACAGGAAAATGAGGTGATGCCTGAATCTTGGGCTATTTTCCTTCATTGGCGTCCATGTATTCTGCAGGTGGACTGCTCCAGTACTCACATTACACATTGCCAGCTTGGTGTGCTCATCTAAGACTATCCTGCCACGGCGTGCCGTTCTTATATAAGTACCCCAGGAAGAGCAGAGCACTCCGTGCCCCGGCGCCTCTACCTGAGCCAGGAAGCACAGCAGAGCTGGCACCACTCAGTAGTGGCTCTGTACCCGTATGGCTTACTGTGCCCTGCCCTCTGGGGAGAGCTCAGACTGTAAACCTGAATTCTGACCCGAGAACCTCTTGTCTCTCTATGCCAGTCAGGCTGTTTCCCACAGCACGCCTTGCAGAGGAAACCAGAAAGCAAAGGACTCCCAGCCTGTAGAAGCCCTCAGCTGGGGCCCTTGATGTTCCTGGACCCAAAGAACTGGAAACTAGCTGGGTGTGGTAGCACCCTGCCTTTCATGCAAGCACTTGGGAGGCATAAGTCGGCAGATCTCTGTGGGACTGAGGCCAGTCTGGTCCATGCAACCAGTTCCAGACCGGCCAGGGTCACACAATGAAGTCTGTGTTTAAAAAGAGAAAGGAAAAAGAGGGGCTGGGAATCAGAGGAGACTGGCGGATCTGCAGAGGACCTTTCCTGCCACATCTGCCTTGAAGCAGACAGCTCTTGCTGCTGCGTGCAGGTGTCCGTCTCGGAGGGGACACATGTCCAGCCTGTTGATGTCAGGCAGGTAGCAGGTGTGGTTGGTGGGTGGAGGCTGGGGGTGGGGGTGGGGACAGATAGAGCACTTAGGCCACGCAGAGCCACCCCACCTCTTGTTGGCCCCTCAGACCCAGGTTCAGCCAGTGGTACTGAGGCTCTGAGACCCCAGTCAGAGTGTCCAGGAGGGACGAGCTACACGTGGTATTTTTGGGCAAGAGAAGTACGGCCCTGAGTGCTTCCAGGGGCCTGCCTGGGGAAGCTTCGTGGGGGCACGAGGCAGGCGGCGCTGTGCAGATGGACCCATTGTCCCACCTTCTTTGACGCTCGACATTGCCTCCAAGTTGTTTTGCTCTGATTCTTCTCCGGCTCTGGCAACAGAAGATGTCTCTTCTTGTCCTACTGTGTGCTGTGTCTAAGCTCTGTACTCTGCAAGTGGGGTCTCCCATGGGCAGGTGTGCCCCACTTGCAATCAAGAAAAAATGTTATATCCAGACCTAAAAAGCCATGCTGCTGCTGGGCGGAGCCTCAGGAACACCCCCTCCTCTCCTTCGCCCACCTCAGCGCTGCTCTGGAGGGGGCAGCCTCACCTTGGTGCCCGTCAGCATTTCACATGTACAAGGCACAGCCAGACTCTTCCTCCCCTCGATATGCTTGTCACGGGTGTTCCCACCCTCAGCAAACAGAAGAGAAGGGTGACTGGGCAGGCAGGCGCCGCAGGCGGGGCAGTTCCTGCCAAAGAGCCTGGTTCTTTAGTTTCTCTGACCTATGTGTTCTGGGCAGTCAGAGACCACAGGAAGTACGGGGAGAGTCTGGAAAGAAAGAATGGATTCATAAACAGAAGAGACCTCTCGAAGGTTAAAAAATCATATGCTAGAAGCAGCATATGACTGAGGAATCTAGAGGCGAAAACAGGAGCCCTCGACAGAAGCGGTCACACATCTGCGCTAAGCTGGGAAGGAGGAGGCTGAGGCAGTGGAGGTCATTGGGGACAGCAGTGTCCAGCAGGGTCCCTAGGTGTGCTGGGGTGGGTGCTGTGGTTCTCTGCAGCCTTATCTCTGTATGTGTTGGGTGACAGCTGTGCATGCACAGGCAAACCCCACAGTATGGACCTCACACAGCAGCACTTCTGTTCTTTTCTGCTTGGTCTATTTGAGCTGACGTTACACATGTGGCTTATCATGTTTGTGTGTGTGTGTGTGTGTGTGTGTGTGTGTGTGTGTGTGTGTGTGT
>NW_026596034.1:35205685-35222789 GCF_907164565.1 Psammomys obesus | reverse complement strand
TGTGTGTGTGTGTGTGTGTGTGTGTGTGTGTGTGTGTGTGTGTGTGTGTGTTCTCGCCCAGGAGCCTCACCAGCTCTCACCCCTTCTGCAGGGAGTGTCAGGGAATCATGCAGCCGTCAGGGCACAGGCTCCGGGACATCGAGCACCATCCTCTCCTGACCGACAATGACAATTACGACTCTGCCTCCTCCTCGTCCTCTGAGGCCGACATGGCAGACAGGGTGTGGTTCATCCGTGATGGCTGTGGCATGGTCTGTGCTGTCATGACGTGGCTTCTCGTCGTCTATGCAGACTTCGTGGTGACCTTCGTCATGCTGCTGCCTTCCAAAGACTTCTGGTACTCTGTGGTGAACGGAGTCATCTTCAACTGCTTGGCGGTGCTCGCGCTGTCATCCCACCTAAGAACCATGCTCACTGACCCGGTGAGTCCACAGCATCTCTGCCTCGAGCACGGCCTAACGCGGTCAAGGAGCAGCACACAGCACTGGCAGAGATGAGCACGAATGTGAAGAGTGGGCCGGGCTCCCCTGGAGCAGATTCCCGCTGGGTTGTGAGGAGAGGCAGACCTGAACTTCCGCTCCTCGGTCCCTGGTGTGGTGAAGGCTCAGTTCAGAGCTTCCAGGTCTGGGATGGCTGCTTCTCAGAAACTTGAGACACCCTTTTTGTGGCCACCCAGATCCAGGGAAGGTGGCCAGGGCTCCCTCTGGCGAGGGCAATCTGAAGGCCACATGAGAGCAGTCGCCCCAGGGCACCACGGCACTGCAGGCCGATGAGGCCATGTGTTGTGCTTCTGAGAAGTTCTCAGCTTCCTTACAGCATTAACTGTGGCCCTGGCTCAGGGACTCCTGGTCTCTGCATACAGAGTGGCTGTGCTTGTGTCTGTCAGTCTCCTCCCAGGAAGATAACGAGAGAAATGCTGGCTTTGCAGCTCCTTGTAAGCCAGCGGTTCTAAACCTGTGGGTCAAAGCCCCTTTGGAGGGCCACAAACCCTGCGTATCAGATATTTACATTATGATGCATAACCAACAAAATTACAGTTATGAAGTAGCAACAAAGTAATTGTGGTTGGGGGTCACCACAACATGAGGAACTATTAAATGGTCGAAGCTTCAGGAAGGTTGAGAACCACTGCCCTAAGCTTGCGTTGTCTTCCGAGGTGGAGGCAAGGCTGTCTGGGCTCAGAGGCTGCCTAAGCCTTTGCTTTCTCTCATGTCGGACTCACAGTGGCCTTGGCCAGCCTGTGGGTGAGAACAGAATTGTGTCATAGCACGCACCCTGTGGTGCACAGTGTGCTTGTGAGGCCTCTGACCATACGAACTCCCTTCCTCAAACTTACACTCGGGGCTTCAGAAGCCTTTGTCGTCCTGAAACAAGATCTCACTGTGTAGCCCAGGCTGGCCTCAAACTCAGCCATCCTTTTGCACCTGCTTCCCCAGTGTTGCGATTATGGGCATGTTTTATAGATGGGGGGCGGGGGTTTAAGGGAGGGAAGCCCTGTGAAGCATTGGCTGACCTCCTGCCTCTGCTTCATGAGTGCTAAAATTATGGTTTGAGCCTTGTTTTATTGTTCTGCCTCCCTTTCGCCCAAACTCAACTCAATCTGTGTGCGTAGGGGGCTGTCCCCAAAGGCAACGCCACGAAGGAGTACATGGAGAGTTTGCAGCTGAAGCCAGGCGAGGTGATCTACAAGTGCCCCAAGTGTTGCTGCATCAAGCCGGAGCGCGCCCACCACTGCAGGTATGGCCTCCATGCTCAGCAGAGTAGCCCAGGCAGCACCTGCAGTCCTGTGGGAGTCTGCCAACAGTGCAGGCTTCTGTTGCAGGAGACAAGCTGAGCACCAGTCAGAGGAAGCAATAGGGTCTCAGCGTGTTTTCCCAGCCTGTCTGCTACGGGCCAGCACGTGAATTTTGTAGCTGGAGAAACAGGGCCCTGTGTGCTTGCTGCCTTATCATGCCTGGCAGGATCTGCAGACTAAACGAGGCTGCTGTAGACCCACTTTCTGACACTAGTTAATAAGAAAAAGGTGAAACAGCCCAGCTCACAACACGTGCCTTTTGAATGTCAGCCTTTCCTGGGCTCCATCAACTGGCCTTGCTATAGTGTGTCCTTTGCCCTTCTGTGCTAGGACTTGATTTTAGACAGGGGAGCTGGTATCAGGTGTGGGTGAGCCTGCGACACTGCTCCAGTCTGGCAATCTGTTGAGCCTCCCTGGATTTGTACTGAGTCCCTGTGTGTACGCAAAGATGGAGTGTGACCTCCCCTTGAAGTGTCCCCCTGATGGGATGGGATTTCCAGGAGCAGCAAATGAGGATGAGCAGGGCCGTTCAGCGGTCCCCAGGGAGGAAAAGCCAGCATAACGGGGCTTTGTCACCCGTGGCTGTGGAGAAAGTACGGAAAGGTGTACATCTTCCCAGCCAGACCACAGGTGGCAGAGATAGAGTAGTGGCCTTGGGCTGGGGTGGCAGTGGGGAGGGTGGGCACATCCCAGCTGTGCAAGTGCAGGAGTCACTGAGCTGGGCCTCTGGAGTGGCCCGAGCTGCTATGGCAGGGAACTTACTCTTCAGATCCATTAGAGACGAGCTGGGGATGTTTTGGAAGCTGTTGGAATGGCAAGTGCATTTGGGAGACATGCAAAAAAATACATCTGACAGAGTGGCGTCATTACGGAGTCCAGCAGAGCCAAGTATGGCTGCCACAGTGCTCGCTGGATGCAGTCAGTGATGTAGACGGTTTCAGAAACGAAGCTGGCAGCAGAGTCAGGCTTGTGAAACAGTGTAGGAAAAGGCACAATACATGCCTGTAATCCTAGCACTTAGGAGGCTGAGGCAGGAGGATCATTATGAGTTTGATGTCAGCCTGTGCTACATGGAGGCTTGGAGAGGTCGGCAGAGTGCTGTGCGAAGGATGTGCCCAGCCTCTCCCACCTTGGATTTCATCTGGTGTCACTATGGTTTCCCCTGGAGCACAAGGTCCTGAAGTGTCCTTTCCTTTGCAGTATTTGCAAACGATGCATCCGAAAGATGGACCACCACTGCCCGTGGGTGAACAACTGCGTGGGAGAGAAGAACCAGAGATTCTTCGTGCTCTTCACCGTGAGCACCAATGTTCTGTGGAGGCTGCATCGAGCCTGGTGGAACTGGGGGAGGGGGGTTAGGCACCTGGCTCCCCACCTTCCCAGGGCTGATGGCTGTGTTGGCACATGCAGGGCACAGGGCAGGGGTGACTGTCTATCCCTCCCCAGTCATCATTGTCATCACAGGGCCCCCATCCTAGAGCTCATTTCCCCTCTGCTTATTTTGCCACGTAACTTTTGGTCTTGATCCACTGAGGTCTTGGATCAGCTGCCACTGCCCATAAGTCACTCTTCCATGCCACCTTTCCCCATTGGGGGTGGGATGACAGATTGTTGAAATCAGCTAACCCGTCTCCCTCCTTCTAGATGTACATAGCTCTGTCTTCAGTCCATGCTCTGATTCTCTGTGGGCTTCAGTTCATCTCCTGTGTCCGAGGGCAGTGGACAGGTAACTAAGATTCCATGTGTCATTCCTGAAAGCACTGCAGAGGGGGGGACAGGGGTGGGGAGCTGGGCTCCTGGAAGGGAGCATAGCCTTACTCTTAATAATCTAAGGGGTTTTTGTTGTTTACTTCTTTTTACTTTTGTTTTTTAATCAGGGCCTAACTTCGTAGCTCAGGTTGGCCTTGAACTCAGGAACGATTCTCCTACCTCAGCTTCCCAAGTGTTGGGGTAACAGGTATAAGCCATTGTGCCAGGAAGAAGTTAACATTTCTTAGGATCAGAATGTGGTAGTTCCACTCTTGCCATCCGGCCCACTTGTTGAAGCCTCCTCTTTGGACTTCCTCAGTCAGTGCATGCCTAACTTCTAAAAATTCATTTTAGCTACTTACAGACTTTTGACACTGCAGGGGACAGGATTACCACTGTTCCCATCAGCCTTGCGTTGGCTTTCTGGCTAGCTGATCACTGTTCACAGCTGTCCTGGCGTGGCGTGGCGTGGCGTGATGGGGCGTCCAGGCAGGTGTAGCCCAGACAAGCGTTGCTCAGCAGGTGCAGAAAGGCAAGTGGGGCTGAGCTGCTGTGGCAGTGCCTCTAGCGTTCAAAGCCCCTGCAGCCACACAGTGTAGGCAGGGACATAGGAACACCCTTTCAGAGTGGCCTCATGCCTCAGGGAAACCGCACAGCTGCTCAGGTAGCTGCGGCAGGAGGATCACAAGTTCAAGGCCAGCTAGGCAACTTAGTAAGACCCTGTCAAAGCAAAATGAGGGGCTTTCAGGGGTAGAGTGCTTGCCCAGCATTTGTACAGCCCTGAGTATGGTCCCCAGTGCAATAAGAAACTTCAGGGAAGGTCTCCCCAGAGAGCTGCCGGGAAGGGTGGTGAGGCTATGCTGGGCAGGGCAGTGTCCCGGGCAGCCTCTTGGAGAGCCTGAATGGGCTGGTGCTGCAGTGCACATTCCTTCCAGGAAGCTGGCTGCGGGTGCCGGGGTGTGCGCGTGCAGCGCTGCCTGTGGTGGAGGGTGCTTGTGGTACACTGACCGCCTCGCTCTTGTCCTCAGAGTGCAGCGACTTCTCACCTCCCATAACTGTAATCCTGTTGGTCTTCCTGTGCCTTGAGGGCCTTCTGTTCTTCACGTTCACCGCAGTCATGTTCGGTACCCAGATTCACTCAATATGCAATGACGAAACAGTGAGTCCCTGCCAGGGTCTGGGGGTGGGGAGGGGCGGCACTGTCAGCAGGAATGGCACACATGCACTGATGTGGGGTCTCGGGCAGCCTTGGTCCCCAGAGGCCTGTGTTTGCTGCTCCCTCCTTTGGCACGGTGTGGTTTCTGGGCCCAGGATCTATTTAGGTCAGTAAAACCAGGCTGGCTCCTAGCTGGAACACTCAGCGTACCCTGGCAGGCCTGGGGTAGGTGCTGCCTAAATATAGGCTGAGTAAAGCATCGGTCCCATTCGAAGGGCTCCTGTGCCTGTCAAGAGCCACAGCCAGGCTGCCTTGGAGGCTGGTCCACGTAGATGGCTGCAGCTTGGCTGTGCCTGTGAGACAGGGAGGAAGGAGTACACCTGGTGCCCAGCTCCATCCATGAGGCTTTGGAGGCCTGGTGGCGGCACTGTAGACGCGTGCTGCCGAGGAGAGCAGCAGGCTGGCCGAGTGTCTCTCCTCACTGCCTCTGTGGCTTCTCCTTCTGCCCCCAGGAGATCGAGAGGCTGAAGAGTGAGAAGCCCACGTGGGAGCGAAGGCTGCGGTGGGAAGGGATGAAGTCTGTCTTCGGGGGGCCCCCCTCCCTCCTCTGGATGAACCCCTTTGTTGGCTTCCGATTCAGGCGACTGCAGATGAGGGCCAGGAAAGGAGGCCCCGAGTTCTCTGTGTGAGCCTGCAGGGCAGGAATGTCTGCAGACATCTCAATGCTCACTGGCCTGCAAGCACAGCAGCCCTGTGGGCAGATGGAGCTGGCCAGCTGATGGGGACCTAGGGCCACAGGCACTTGTGATTTCTCGTGTGTACTGCCAGGAGAAGCATGCGGCCCCGGGAGGCCATCCTCTCACCATCCTGACGCTTGGGATGTCACGTGGGCCGTGAGCACCCCACAGGTGGAGCTGCTTCTCATCATGAAGAAAGCCAGCACAGCAGCTGCTGGAGTCCTGCTGGCCCATCCCCAGCACACTCCTTACCGGAAGGGGTTTCCACAGCGACCCTGTGGCTTGGAGGGCTCCAGCACCTAGCACTGAACGGCGAAGGCGGCTTCCAGAACACTCCCTGCTATCCCAGAATGGGCATCCTATGACCCTTCCAGCAAGTCCGTGTGTGCTCATCCGTGTGTATCTGTGTGTGTCTGTGTCTGTGTGAGTGCGCCCGCATACGTGCGCATGTGTCAGGATCAGCAGTGTTGTTCAGGCACGTGTGTGGTAGACAAGCTGTCTTTCAGACTCCAGTGTTTCAGGGAAGTGGGACGCACTGCTGGCCCTTGCTGGCCTTCTATGAATGTATCATACAGTGTCCAGATCCAAAGAACAGGCATGCCTGCGCATGGGCCCAGCCTCCTGCTTTTATTTCACTGAAAACTTAGTGTTGGAGGGTGTGGAGCTGAGGTTTTGTTGTTCCAGCCGAACTAGCAGCATGCATCAGTCCCTCAACAAGGAAGGTGGTGGCCCAGTGCTGCCTGGGAGGGGCTGTGGGGAGCGCAGCATGAGAAGCCAGCCGCCTTGGGCCCCTTTGGGCAGGTGCTGCAGGGGGAGACAGCCCGGTGCCTAAGCTGTCAGAGCTGTGACATGGTGACTATTTCTCTACCCATGGCACTGCAGTCAGAGTGGAGCCTTGGCGCAGGCTTAGAATTAGTCCACACACAGCTCCCTCCGGGGACTTGCCTTAAACTCGTAGGTTGTTCCTTTGCTGCTGGGTGAGAGCGGGCCTGACAGAGGCTGGGGACTTCCTGTGAGTCTTCTCCCACGCAGACACCAGTGTTTCCCTGCTGGGACCAGCTGCCTTTCTGTCCCTGTGACACCATGACTGTTCTTTTGGTGTCAGTTGCTTGTGCCCTGCCCTAATCTGGGCTCCTGTGCTACTGAGGTGAACCCCAGGGACCTGTGAGCCTGGCCCTCATGCAGTGAGCAAACTGTGGGGCCCGAGTCACTGCAGAGGGACAGTGTGGCCTCAGATTGTCTCTGCATTCGTTTGCACATGTGTCTGGGCATGCAGGCTCTGGTGGTGTCGCCCTCCAGTGCGGAGTCTGTGGCGGCAAATCCAAGCTGAGTATACTTGACTTCTCAATTCCTCAGTGTGATTTTATATGAAATAAAGTAACCCGTCCACAGTCTCACCCTCCTGCAGCCCTCTTCTTCCTGGGTGGCCTGCCGTGCTTTCTGCCAGGACCTGCTGCTGTGTGCCTGGCATCTGGGCACAGTTCCAAGTCGTACCGGTGCAGCTGCTGCCTGGCTCGGATTTCACCCTAAGACCCCTTAGCTTTCTCCTAATTAACCTTGGGGGATGTTTTTTTTTTTTCTAATGCACTTTAAACACTAAAGCTGAGCACAGAAGCTGGTATCCATGACCTCAGCCCTTAGGAGGCCAGGACATGGGGCCTATTGCTGTGCTTCAGAGGCCAGTCTGCCCCAAACAGGTGAACACATGTTTTTGAAAACCTTTAATTTCCACAGTGGGGAGGCAGAGGCAGGTGGCTATCTCCAAGTTTGAAGCTAGGTTGATATACCCAGTGAGTTCCAGAACAGACAGAGTTACATAGAGAAACACTGTCTCAAAGAACCAAACCAAACCAACTCCCTGCAGAGCCCACCTATGGATTCCAGTCAGCTGCCAGGATACTCCCCTGATCCACTTTAGGGCCTTCCTAAATTGAGCCAACTGGCCTTGACCTCAGCATCTTGCCTTGCCCTCCCAAGGGCAGGGATAGCAGGTATGTATTGTGCCCAGCACCTTACAACTTAGTTTTCACAAATTTTCTAGGGCTGGAGAGAAAGCTCCGTGTTTAAGGGTACTTACTGCTCCTTCGGAGGACCCAAGTTTGGATGCCAGCATTCACATAAGGTGGCTCATGACCATCTTAAATCTGGCCCCAGGAGACTGGACACCCTTTTCTGGCCTTCACAGATACCTACATACACATTTGAAAAAAGAAAAAATTCTTCATGAGGAGGGATCCAAGATGGCCCCTTCATCTGCCCAGCCGTGAGTGTGCTATACAGATGGCACCTGTGAAGCCCATGGTGGCCTTGACAGAGATACAGGATGTATGGCTACCAGTGTAGCTCCAGGCCCGAGGCTTTCAGGCTGTGACCCTGTGTCCCTCTTGCAACATTAGGAGGCTTTCACCACGCAGCAGCAACAAGGACTGCGGAGGGAGCGTGGATACGGCGTGGGTAGGATGTGGCTCAAGCTGCCGTTCTGTTACCTTGACTCCAGTCAGCTGCCACTGTGGAGGGGAGCACCAGCAGCCGTCCAGCCTGGCTATTGTAGTAGAGGCGTAAGCCCCACAGACACTCCAGGACCCAGTGGCTCCTTGGCCCTTGACTGCCTAAGAACAAAGACACAGACCCAAAAGGGAAGGCGCGGAGAGGCCGTTTCCCTGCAGCTGCTTAGGCAGAAGGATGGGCAACCTAGGCTGTGTGGGAGCGGCAAAGGCCAGTCTCCCGCCCGCTCGGGTGGCCTGCTACAAAGTCCAGGAGGCTACAGCGGTGGTTCCGGGCACACCCCCACAGGTGAGGTGGTGGTGTCCCTTCGCTTCCTGTTGGCTTGGGGCTCACTGCCTGTAGTTGGCAGTGGTGCACGCTTTTAGTCCCAGCACTTGGGAGGCAGAGGCGGGCTGATCTCTGAGTTTGAGGCCAGCCTGGTCCACAGAGTGAGTTCCGGACAGCCAAGGCTACACAGAGAAACCCTGTCTCAGAAATAGGTAAATAAAAATAAGAAATGCAAGTAAACAAAGTGTCTTAAAAGGGAGTGGGGGGCAGAGATTACTGTGGAAGTGTTATCCTCACACACCCTTGTGCGTCTGGTTTTAGATAACTTTATCCCCCGTAGCGAGGTTTAGCCTTGCGGTGCTGGTCACCTGGGCTCCTTCTGCCCATTTGGTTCTGGGGAATGTGTGAGTGTCCATGTTCCTCTCTGGTTTGTGAGTCAAGTTTGGAGCTGCCTGGACCCACCACTGCCCACCCCCCAACCCGCTTCTCTTTCGTCATCTTCCCGGAAAAAAAGAAACCCCTCATCTCTGTCTTCCAATTCTTCTCATGCGTATTGTTTGCTTTTAGGCAGGGTATCACTGTGTAGCCTTAGCTCGCCTTGAACATGCTGTGTAGATTAGGCTGGACCCCAGCTCACAGAGAGCCGCCTGCCTCTGCCTTCCAGTACTGAAATTAAGGCACGTGCCACCATCTGTCCCCGGCACCCCTTGAGATGTCTTTCTTGGGCTTGTGACAGTTTTCAGGCGCAGGAGCTTGTGGTGCTCTGTGCCATAGGGCATCTGGGGTCTGCCATGGAGATGGAGGTGGCACCTGAAGGCTTTGGCTTCGTCCTTGTCCTCTGTTCCCTCCTCCAGTCCTGTGCTCTCTGGCTGTGCAGCCTCTTCCTCAAGTCTTGGAGTAGGACACTAAGGGGCAGGTTGGACTGTGAGGTGAAGGAGACCCCTGATTTCCAGTTCCTCTCCTGTGTCAGGGAGCAGAACTGACGTGCTTACAGAGCCCTCCCAACCACTGCACTCAGAGACTGGGGACTCCCCACTCCCTGAGAGGTGGTGCAGCCAAGAGGCCCCTTCACAGGCAGGGAAACAGGCTCAACATTTTCCCAACGTGCCCTGCTAGGTTGAGGACATCGTTCTACACACTGCTCAGGACACGTCCAGGTCCTCAGGACAATGCTGCCCACTGAACACGTGGCTCAGTTGGTAAAGCATTTGCTTTACAAACATGAAGACCCAAGTTTGGTCCCTTGCAAGAAAGAACCCATGTTTAAGAAAAAAAAAAAAAAAAAAAAAAGCTGGGCGTGGCGGCACCCAGCTGAAATCAATCAGAGCACTGGTAGAGTTGTGTACCCCTGAGGCCTGCTGGCCAGCCAGCCTCATCTACTCACGTGAGCCTTTGGACAGTGAGAGACCCTGCTTCAAAACCAAGGTGAAGCCATGAGAGCTGGCTCGGTAGATAAAGGCACCTGCCACCAAGCCTGGGGACGTGATCTTCATCCCTGGGACCTATGTGGTGGAAGAGAACAGACTCCAGTAATTGTTCTCTGACCTCCACACCCATGCCATGACGTGTATCTGCCTCCCTCTCACATAAGTAAATGTGTAATAATTTAAAGGAAAACCCCGAAAGTTGATGTCACTGGGGAACATACCCAGGCGTAAGGGATGGGCACATCCTATCTCCTGGAACAGACTGGAAGAGAAGAAAGTTCTGCAATGCTAGGTGGTGGCCACGAGGGGGCGCCAGAAGCCTGCAAATGCCTGGGTGCTGCTCAGGTCCCTTAAATAAGGTTTTCTCTCTCTCTTTTAAATGTGTCTGTGTTGTCCTGTGGGTGGGGGGACTCTGCAGGAGGAGGGCTCCTGCAGAGACCGGAAGAGAGTGTGGGATCCTGTAGAAATGGAGTTACCTGACTGACATGGGTGCTGAGATCCAAACTTGGGTCCTTTGGAGAGCAGCAAGTGCTCTTAACTGCTGAGCCAAACGAGCCATCTCTCCAGCCCCATTAACCCAGGCCTGGAGAAAGTCCCAGTTGAAGGTACCCTGCTGGTTGAGGTTGCAGTTCTTGCCTGGTCCGGATGATAGCCACTGTGAGCAGCACTGACTCCCCTCAGCGGGTCCCAGGCTCTCTGCCTGACTTCATCTGGAGAGTGTCTTCAGAGAAAGGCTCCTCTAACCCACCCTGTGCCTATATGTTAATTAGATTTTTTTATGGTAGGAGCTTGCAGTATGATGCAAACCAAGCATCCTCCAAGTGCCTAGTTCCAAGCACTTTTAAGTACACCTGTTCTTGGAGCTCCCCACCCACTCCCCAGGGGGTAGATAGCTTTTGTTCTCTGGAATTAGAGTTGAACTGGCCTCAGCTGTTCCTGGGGTGTGGAATCCCATGCTCTCCTGCTCCTTCTGATTTCAGGAGCTGCTGGGAGGCAGTCCCCAAAAGCAGGAGGAGAACCAACAAGTCCCCTTAGCTCAGCAGCTTAAAGAGCACTAGCTGCTTTCAAAGGACCTGGTTCAATTCCCAGCATCCATCTGGTTGTTCATTGCTGTATATAGCTGCCATTCCAGGGAGTCTGATGGCCTCTTTTGGCTTCCTTAGACATTGAGTACACACATGGCGCACAAACATACAGGCAGGCTAAGCACCCCTACACAGAAAATAAAAAGAAATAAATCTTTAAAGGGGGGGGGGCTGGAGAGACGGCTCAGTGGTTAACAAACTTTGATTCCCAGCCCTAAATGGTGGCTCACAAATCATCCGTAATTCTAGTTCCAGGGAGTATAATGCCCTCTGCTGGCTTCCTCTGCAGAGCCTCACCCATATATGCATGCATGAAAAACATCCATACTTGTAAAATAAAATAACTTCTAAGATCTTTCTTTTTTTAATGGGGTAGGGGCTGGAGAGGTGGCTCGGTGATTATACGGCTTGGCGACCAGGGAAGTGAAGCCCCCAGCGTCTCTGGGCTGGGACAGTTTTCCAGCTCTCATCCAGTGTTCTGTGGTCCCAACTAGCCCAGACTGCACACTGCAGCCCCTGCCTAGGGGCTCCTCATCTGGCCCTCAAAGCCCTTCCTGACTCACACTTCGAGGGTCCAGCTGATGTGTCCACTCCTGCCATCCACTTAACTTGTATGTGTAACTGCTTCTTTTAGCGTCTTGGCAGGCTGTGATTCATACACACACACACACACACACACACACACACGTATAATTTTCATGTGCATTGGTGCTTTGCCTGCATGTCTGTCTGTCTGTCTGTGTGAGTGTCAGAGCTCCTGGAAATGGAGCTACGTTGTGAGCTGCCATGTGGGGACCTGGAAATTGGGTCCTCTGGAGGAGCAGCCAGTGCTCTTAATCACCGAGCCACCTCTCCCGCCATCTGAGGCTGGGGGACAAATGCTTACGGGGTGACCTTGGAGGCAGCCCAGCCAGGCTTCCTGAGCTGCACTGCAACTCCTGGCAGGACCTTGGTCCTTGCCCTAGGGACAAAACACCCCCTCTTCCCAGCTTGTCTTTCCAGAAAGCCCTCCGAGTTCCCTCCTCTCCTGCAGACAGGAAGGATCTGCTGAGGGGTGGGGCTGTGGGGGTTTCCCTTCTGTCTCTCCTCTCTGAACAGCACACCTACCTGCGAGTCTCCAGCACCAAGCTTTCAGCCACCCACACCTCACTGAATGAGCTCATTGTTTCCTTCTAGGATGCATTTTCCCTGAGACCCTGAGACCCCGGGTCAGCCACACAGGCACTGCCAGACATGAGAAAGGCCACCCTGACCTCCTGAGCTGGGATCTGTGCTGCGGGGACAACATTTGGTTAGGTATGATGGCCCTCCGAGCTCCTGGGTGCAAGGCAGCAGGCTTTCTGAGCTCACTGAAGTCAGAAATGGGCAAACCTGGCTACCTACCTGCTGCTCCCTGGCCACGTGTGTGACTCAGGGGGAGCCCCCTGGCTTCTTGGTGCTCCTGCCTTGGCAGCTATTGGGGGTCAGAAACAAGGAAGTCACACAGCTGAGGGGACACCCTGGCACACAGCAGACTCTCAGCGATGGCTGAGGGGTGTTCGCCACTCCTACCTGAGCTGGCAAGCATGGGTTTCCACCCCACCGGCCCAGCTCAGCTTTTGGAAGGCAGCTTTCCTGGGTAACACGGTGTCCTCCCTCAAGGCGGTTCTGTCAGGGGTTTTGTGGGTTCTTTAAAAGTAAATAAAAATTTAACCAACTAAACAAAACCGAGTCCATTTACAACACACACCAGCAGGGCTAACGTTTGCAGTCTTGCAGAGAGCATCTCGCCCTGGCAGAGGCCCCGTGAACTTAAAACCACAGCCCTGTCCTGCCCGGTCCTCTGGAGCAGAGGTACTTTTCCATCTCTACCTTCCTCCCGTCCTCACACAGCTGAGGGGTGAGGCAGCCACCACATGATCCCAGTCACCTCTGCCTGAGGCTGCACAAGGGTGCCCGAGACCCTGATCTCCCAAAGTGTTGATACCTCCCCTTGGTCCCTAAGATCTGCAAAGAAGAGCCTTCAAGTCATGCCTAGACCCGTAGTCCCCCTATCCTGGTGTCCCTGGACAGGGCCTCCCAGGACAGGACCTCTGCATGTATTTTTGTTTGTTGAGTTTTTGTTTTGCTTTTTGGATTTTTGGGACACGGTTTCTCTGAGTATACATGGCTGTCCTGAAATTCACTTTGCAGCCCAGGCTGGCCTCAAAAAAAGAAGTCCACATGGTGCAAGAGCGGCTATTTTAAAGTGACACCTAAGGGGCGGGGGCTGGAAAGATGGCTCAAAAGCTCAGAGCAGTGCTCTTCCAGAGACTGGAGTTCAATTCCCAGCACCCACCTGGAGGCCTTCTTCAGCTCCAGGGAATCCAGGCCCTCTTCTGGTCTCTGCAGGCACCAGACATGCACAGAATCACATAGACACACATGCTGGGAAAATTCCCATGTACATAAAAATAAATCTTAAACAAAAATAAAATAAAATGAAATGACAGCCGGGCAATGGTGGGGCATGCCTTTAATGCCAGCACTCAGGAGGCAGAGGCAGACGGATCTGTGAGTTGGGGCCCAGCCTGGTCTACAGACTGAGTTCCTGAACAGCCAGGGCTACACAGAGAAACCCTGGCCTACCACCCAGTTCCAAACTGTTGTCATTGCCTGGAGAAGACACTCAGTTACACAGTCACTGCCCATGGAGTGCCTGGCATGGGCTCTGACGCTGCGGGCTTGGTCTTCAATGCAGCCTTCAGACGGGGACTCTGGGGAAGGACCCTACCAGTGGGCTCACCCCCTGAGGCCCATAACCGGATCACATTAAGTGGGTCATAGCTGGAAGAAGTGAGTCACTGGGAGGCGTGCCCCAAAGGCACACCTTGTCTCCAGCCATTCCACAGGTGTCCTGAGATGCCATGACGGGGGACGCTCAAGCCCCTCACACAGTCCCCACTGCTCTCGGGGATCAACCGTCAGAAACAGGGGTCCAAATAAGATGTGCGAGCGTGTGCGTGTTCGTGTGTGTTTAAGACAGTGTCTCACAAGGTAGCTCTAGATGCCCTGGAACTCACTGCATAGACTGTGTGAACTGCCCTGGAACTCACTGCGTAGACCAAACTGGCCTCAAACTCAGAGATCTACCTACTGCCTCTCACACGCTAGAATTAAGGGTGTGCTGACTGTAACTCCTGGCCAAATAAACCTTTCTTCCTCAGGCATTTTGTCACAGGGACAGAAAGCTGACATCAACCCAGAGCCATCCTCATTCCAAAGCTCAGGGGATGTTTGGGACAAGAGACTAGGACAGAGGCGCCTTGACTGAACACCCCAGGTCGGCACTCGCTCCCCATCCCTGAATGGCCATGTACCCGCTTACCTTGGAGCAGTGGGGCTCACTGGCTCAGGGGTCCCACTTCCTCAGGGACACTGGCTGCATCAGCTCATCTCCCAGAGACTTGGTGATCTCAAAGATGAGGGGGACGTCGTGGGGCCTGCGCCAGGGAATTGACAGTTGAGTTTGCTGCCGTAGGTGTAGGGAGAGCTCGTCGCCATTTGACCACCACAGCTCAGGGCCCCCGCACCTCACCCCAGCGCTGACTTCCAGGTTAGGGTAGGGCCCATTTCTACAGGGTCCTAATCTCTGCCCTTGCCTGTCCCAGATCACGCAGGCATCCATACTCTTGAGCCCTTGAGCCTTGCTTGCCTTCACCATCAAGCCAGCTGCACTCTTATGACTTCTTTAGGCCCATGCCCTCTGCCCACAGCTGGGAAAGGCTCTCCCACGTGAAGGTCTTTGCTGTTTTGTGAGACCCACCTGGCAGCCCAGGCTGCTCCTCCCTCACCACACATGTGAAGCCCCTTTGCCAGTCAGTCATGAAAACCCAGGTTTGGGGAGTTAGGGTAGGTACATCCGGGGTCTGCAGCTCTCTGCAAACCACGGGGAAATAGAATTGAATCCTGCTGGCCTCTTGTGTTCCTTCTAGAAGCAGAGATCCCAACAAAACCAGTGTGTTCCCAGTAATTTCCATCTCCCTGCTGTTTCTGATTCTGTTCAAAGAAGCCTTGTGCAGCCAAGGAAACAGGCAGAACTGCCAAACCCCTGCTTCCCGGGACACAGACCTAGGAAATTTCCACAGCCCCCCCCCTTCACCTGCCCAAAAGTCAAACTCCAGGCAGCCCACCAACACGGCTCTTGTAGGATGTGTCCTCTTCTGGTTTGTTTTTCTGTCAAACACAGAGGCACTTGGTTGGTTGGGTGTCCTGGTGGGTAGGCAGGGTAACTTGACCCTGGCCTAGGACCACAGAGGTCAGCTTGGGAAAGAACCCACCCTTGCCACCCTGTCCTGGCTACAGCCCCCCAAACAGCCATTCTTGAGAGCGTGGGCATGACGACAGCCCATTTCTCCCACTATCCAGTACCAGCGTGTCTGTCTGACTTCAGTTCCCCCGGAAAATGGCCATTTCCACCTGGGTTGAGAGCTGGCTCCTTCCTTGTGCTTTGAGGGATGTGATTCATTTTGTATAACTGGAAGGTGTGCAGGGACAGGTCACAGGGTCTCAAACATTCGCCACAGGAGGAAACAGGGTAGGAGGGGAAAAGAGCAGCTTCTGGCCACGAAGGAGCTGGGTCTTGGATCTACACCCAAACATGCTCGCCTTACTTTCCAAAAGGTCTCACTGGCTCCAGTAACAGGCCTGTGCTACAGCAGAGCGGCAGATAGAGATCTTTCGCTTGAAGCCGGGCTTTGAGGACATGCCGAGGCATGACTAATGCCTCTCCCGAGCAGCGAGCAGCGATAAGCATTTGTGACCTCAGACAGAGCCAGGCCTCCCTGTAAGAAGGAGGGCCAGCGGGGCCGGGGATGGCTGAGCGGCAGGCTGGCTGAGTGCCCTCCTGTAAGGAGGAGAGCTGGGCCATGTGTTCATCTGTCTGTCAGACATAAACCATACACGTGTGTCTAAAGTCTGAGGTTCATAACCCCTCCAGAAAGGCTTGGGAAGGCAATCACATTCCACCCATCCCTTGCTTAACTTCAGAGGGCAGACCCAAGGAAAAACTACGGAGCAGCCAGACCTTCTGTCTGGGAATGCTAAGGGCAGCTGGGGAGTACCAGACTGCCCAGCGAATAGGTCGGCACTGCTCTCTCAGACACCTCCTGTAGGTAACACAGGCATTGCCTTTGTGGGGAGGCTGCCATCATGAGCTGTCTTCACCTGGCCTCCCCGGGACAGCATCTCTCAGGACCTCCCAGTGAAGTCCAGTGTCCCTCCAGGCCACCCTCCTATGGTCCAATACTGCCAGCTGTTAAAGTAAATTAAAAATGATGTTGGGCTATATAATGTTTATTATTAGCCCCACGATTAACCCTGAAACACTGGCTTTCAGCAGCAACTGGACTCTTGAGTACAGAGTCCCTTCGCCCACAGGACACCAGGTTTCCTTTAGGTGTGACTTTAAACATCAGCCCAAAGGGGGTCTCTCAAAACACCTCCAGTGAAGTCACATTGCCCGATGTCATGTCCTCTGCTGACCTGGCTCAACCTGGAGAGGAACACAGGACAGAGAGATCTTTATCATCTCAGCCACAGGGGGTGTTTGGGGTTGTTCTCGGGAGACACCCCACTTTCTGCCTGAGGCAGGAATGATGAGGTTCGGAGCCCAGGAGCCTAGGCTGAGGAAGGCTGCTGGGGTAGCCTGGTCTAGAGACAGCTAGAGCTGGTGTAACAGTAGAGGGGGTTGAGCCTACAGAGATGAAGGGGACAGAACCTGCCAGCCACTACACTAGTTTGTGTTCCTACTATGCTTGACTCAGTGGCTCAGACTGGTGGAAACCACTGTTAAACATGTATTAAGAAGATAGTTTTGATTTATTGTTTTGATGTTTTGTTATTTTGACACAAAGTCTAATATAGGCCTTATGTAGCTGAGGCTGGCCATGAACTCCTGATCCTCCTGCCTCCACCTCTCAAGTGCTGGCCTGCAGGTATGTTTTCTCCTGTGCAAGATGATCCTGACTTGCATTAAATATGATTTCTATTAGTCTGAGAATTAATAACCTTGTTACATCAGCTGACCATTTAATATAATAAATTAACAAATACAAATGGATGAGTGAAGGGTTTAGAGAAGGCCCCTTATGCATACTGTATTTTCCTGAAGTTGTAGGAAAAAGAAACCTAGCCAAGGCAATGGAGGGAGGGCAATGGATGTGCACTCCCTCAGCTAGGTGCCTTGATGGCCCTGGGGTAGCATTTAACAAGGCCAGGGAAGTCAGGAGATGGATAGTAAAGTGAGAGGCTAGGAAAAACTGTGCTGGGTATAAATAATAGAACAGAGTGAAGGCTTTGCTAGATATAAATCTAGAGCAGAGTGAAAGCTGTGCTGGGTATAAATACAGAACAGAGTGAAAGCT
>NW_026596034.1:35190222-35205675 GCF_907164565.1 Psammomys obesus | reverse complement strand
ATACAGAACAGAGTGAAAGCTGTGCTGGGTATAAATACAGAACAGAGTGAAAGCTGTGCTGGGTATAAATATAGAACAGAGTGCACCAAACCTGAGGCCAGCTTCATGGGTAGAAACAGCCTCAGGAACACGGCAGGCCTTGAAAGGAGAAAGCATGGGGCAGGAGTGGAAAGTGGGGGGGGGGTCAGTCCAGACAGAGGTCCCAAGTAGCACAGGTCAGTCCTTTTATGGAGACCCAGAAGCCTGCCTCCCTACTTTCATGCCTCCCCAGCCAGGTGTCTCTCACCCAAATGGCAGATCTAGTTTTATGAGATAGCTATTGTTTCCTCCCCACCAGCCTTTTGTTTTGTTTTGTTAGTTCTACCATGGAACCTCAGATGTTGCACTTCCCAAGCTATAGCACTTCTCAGCATGGCAGCCAGTGACCCCTCTTGGGTAGCATCCCATTGCTATTGAGAATTCACACTGTTTTATTTAAATCCAAAATGGTCAATCTGTTTTAAATCATTTCATCCAGTGAAGGTTGTTAATCCTGAACTGACAATAAAGTACTTCCCATTTGTACTCCTCACTGTATGCTCTTTCTCTTGTGGAAGATGATGGGATAAGAATCTGGCCTGAAGATAGGACACTGACCTCACTAACCCTGGACCACTAGAATTTTCTATCCAACATCCCATCCAGCACCCCAGCTCAGAACAACGGGCCTCAGGCTTAGAACTGAGAGTCTCAGTTCAGTCTGTGAAACCTGATGCACTCACAGGGACTCTGCCCTGATCCCCTCCTCCCATAGCTAACAACAATGTCTAACAGTTGCATGACAGGAGCCGGGCACCTGTGCACATCTCTGTGGCCTCTGACCTCTGCAATGTGTGTGCTACCCACTCTGGATGCTTTCGAGGAAAGCAGTTACATCACGGGTAGGCTCACTGGTGGCATGTGGGTGACAATGTGTGAGCTCTGCAGCCTGATTCTGAGGCCACAGAAGGGAGAGAGAGAGAGAAAGAAAAGTGCCTTCGAAAACTCACCCTGACAACAGAAGAAAGAGGAAAACACCTGGATACCTCCGGGTGACCCTGTGGCGTCAGTTTCCCCTTGGTAAATGTCACAGGAACATAAGTCTGGCCTGATGTGTTACAGATGAATGAGATGGCACGGTTCTGCACCTACGCCTGGCACAGAGGCCCTGTGGTGCACAGCTGGGCTTGGGGCCACCACAGCATCTCATTAGCCACATGCTTTTCTGGCCAAGGTGGGTGAGGTGATGGAGACAAAGAAGAAGCCTGTGCCCAAGCCCAGCAGTTCCGGAAGGCCCCTCCCAGGCTGGCCTTCAGTCCAGCCTCCTGCTCGCCTCTTGTTAATGAGATCTAAGTGGCAGGTGGTGGATTGCTTACAGATGGCAAGGGGGCCAAAGGCAGCTAAGCTGGGCCAGTGGAGCCAGGACAGATGTGTGGGATGGAGAGCACGCTGGACCCAGGCCACCGCTGAGTGAGCAGCGGGCAGGAAGCTGGTCCAGGCTGTTCCAGGCTGGACAATGTCTTCCCAAGTGGAACTTCAATCCTCTTGGTGAAGAAGACACAGCACTTGGACAGAGGCCCGGGTCTCCAGCCAGTGGCTCCAGGCTGCACATGGCCTGACCCAAATAGAACCGCAGGAAAACAGGGGTGCAGTCATGCCAGGCCAGAGAAGCTTCTGGACTTCATCCAGGCCAGGAAGCAGCAGGGACCCTGCTTTCTTTCTCCTCTTCCTTCCTTCCTTCCTTCCTTCCTTCCTTCCTTCCTTCCTTCCTTCCTTCCTTTCTTCCTTTCTTGGCAACTGCATTAGTTGATTTATTTTTTAAATCTCTGTGACCACCGTGCCTGACAGAATCAAGGGAGGAGAGGTTGATGGGCTTGAGGAGGGTTTCCAAAGGCTTCCATCCATCACAGTGGGAAGCCATGCTTAGATCATGGCTGTGGGAGCCCATGCCAGGCTGTTCACATCACACTGACCATGAAGTAAGAGGGTACAGGAGGCAGGCAGGTGGCCTGCTTTCCAGGGCATGACCCCTGACCCTCTTCTTTCAGGTACGCTGGCCCCAAAGGTTCTACCACCTCCCCAAGTCAGTGTTACTAGCTGGGGACCCAGCACTCAGAACACAGTGGGAGCGCATTTCAAATTCAATCCAAACAGTAGCTTTAAAGTTTGAATTGTGTGAACTTTTCCTGAGGAGACATAAGCAAGCGCTCATTTGCCTCAGATACAGTTCTGTCAACAGATCAACCGAAGTCCATTCTGGTGAACCAGTGAGCTGACTGGAGTCACGGGAGCACGGGGGACTCAGGAAGCTGCCTCATTGGACAGCCCCGCATGGGCAATGCCTCCCAAGTGAATCCTGGGGTTAGGGGCCCTGTACAACTGGAAGTGTGGCCTCCAGCAACTGTTTCTTGCTCATCTAAGCTTGGGGGCGGGCCTCACACAGCATGGCTCTTTCTGAGCTCCTCTCACTGAGTCTTCGGAGCCTCCAAGCTCCCTGGAGGAAGATGTATTTCCCTTCTGAGGAGAAAGCTATGCAGCAGATAAATGTCAAAGCCGCGGAAAACATGTAGAATGGGCCGGTCAGCCTCACACAGACTCACCAAAGGTTTTGTTGTGCCCGTCTGTACCATCACTCAATGTACACAAACACTGATTTTCTCAAGCCACTTGACAGCACATCATAGCCGTGTCTGTGAGCAATTCCCAGAAGCGGGGTGCTCTCCTAACCCCCGCTTAATGACCAACTGGGGGTGAGCCCTGCTACAGTCAGTCCCATTATCAAAGCCTTGCAGTCCTGGTTCACACTCAAGTGTCAGGTGGCCTTCAAAGCTGGGTCTTCCTTCCTAGGCTAACCCATTGCATTTAATTATAACATGGCCCGCTCCTCCTCTATTATAGAATGCTTTTCATTTAATCTTTTGTATTAACTTATGTGTGGGTATGCCTGTGGAGGTCGGGGACAATTTTTGGAAGCTATTCGGTGTGGTGGTTTGAATAGTTTTGGCCCTCACAGACTCATGTGTTTGAATGCTTGGCTCATTGGGACTGGCACTGTTAGGAGGTGTGGCCTTGTTGGAGGAAGCGTGTCACTGTGGAGGTGGGCTTTGAGGTCTCCTATGCTCACGCACCACCTAGTGTGGAACCCAGTCTCCTGCTGCCGGAGGGTCAAGAGCTAGAACTCTCAGCTCCTCCAGCACCGGGTCTGTCAGCTCCTCCAGCACCGGGTCTGCCTGCACACCGCCATGCTTCCACCATGGTGACAATGGACCGAAGCTCTGAACTGTAAGCCAGCCCCAGTTCAATGTTCTCCTATAAGAGCTGCCGTGGTCATGGTGTCTCTTCACAGCACTGGAAACCCTAACGAAGATACTTAGTTCCCTCACTCGTGCAGGTCCTGGAAATCGAACTCAAGTCAAGCGCCTTTCCCACCAAGTCCTCTCACTGGCCCATCATGGCCCCTCTTTGACTTTGGGGATACTGATCTTTTCTGAGCATTTGGCCAAGGCACCCTGCAATATACCTTCAGACTGAGATGTTTTAAGCTCAGCTTTTTTTTTTTTTCCTTGTTTGTTTTTCAGACAGTTTCTCTGTGTAGCCCTGGCTGTCCTGGACTCACTTTGTAGATGAGGTCAGCCTCAAACTCACAGAGATCCACCTGCCTCTGCCCCTCAAGTGCCAGGATCAAAGGCATGCACCACTGTGCCCAGCCTTCAAGCTGAACTTTCACTTAAGCACTCAGAAAGGCTGGCACAGAATGTCCTGGGGTTCTCCTAGGTTATCTCGTGAGGCGACATTTAGTGAGGGTTTGTCCTAGGACCTAGTAGCAGTGTTATCTCTGATAGAGTGTGGGCCATGTCTGTCAACCGATGACTTCCAATTCCCCTCTTTGTAAATAAATAATTAGTGAAGAGACACTTTGAGTCTATAAATAGCCTATTATTTGAAAACTTGTTGCTCTGTAGTTTTGAGCACTCTCTGATGACCTCACCCTCCATTCCTAAAGTGTTTATTCGTGTACATTAGGGTCTGAAGTAAAAAGGCTCCCAGAATCTTCTGGGAGGAGAAATGAGCTGCTTTTCTGTTGGGCTGAGGAGTTGGTGCTGGGTGCTGTTCATGTGAGTGTCTTCATGTGGGTGTGAGTCATGAGGCAGGATGGCGGGGGGGGGGTATGACATTTCCCAGCCTCCCCACCTTCTTCCCAGGGCCGAGCGAGCATCTGTAAGCAGTATTTCAGCATAGCTTGTGGGTGTTAGGGGTGCCTGCTGAGCCCATCAATTTGAAATACAAGCATCAGGGAGCTGTGTTCCATGATATGCTGGGTTGGACCATGCTGCTGAGCCCCTTCAGGTCTCCAGGACCCACTGTTGGTCCCTCTGAGGCTAGAATCTGGCCATTTTGGGGTCAGGTAGGGCAGTTTCCTCATATCTACCATTTAGAACAAAAATGGGTGCCTCTGAATCAGAGAAGCCATGAGGGGTCCACAGAGAGCTTCTGAATGCTGCCAACAGAGAGTTGTTCATGGATTCCCAGTCTTCAAGAAAAGGTTAATAAATGGGTATTCTGGAACCTTCTGTGGGCTGCCTTTCCAATCTGAGGATTGGCCCCTTCCCACCCGGGGCCGTCCCTGGTGGGTCTGCAACTTCATTTTAGCTTCCTGGGAGTAGGGGTTCCCTGACGCCCTCAGATTTTTCAGAAAGGCCCATCCTCTTCCCAAACTGGGCCAGAGCCTCACGTGGGCTTCCTGGGCGCCAGTTAAACCACCATGATGAAGACTGTGTTGATGAAACGTTGCCTGTTCCTGCTCACACACTTCTAACCGGGCTTCACCATTTGGATGTCTGAGCCAAAGTCCACAGCCCCAGCCTTAGTGGGCTCCCCATCCATTAGGCTAGTGTGAGTCCCACTTCACGTGTCTGGTCAGGTCCTCGGGCCCAGATGAGATATGACCACCATGGCCACCTTCCCCAGGGACCCCCACCAGGTGATGGTCCCCCAGATCCACAGTCTGCTTCTCTCTTCCTTGGCGGGAGCTGGATAGGCTCCCTTCTCTGCCTCAGTGTACTTGGATGCCACCTGCTTTTATGACCACTGTCTGGCTGTCTGTATGCCAAATGGCTGCTTTGGGTAGGCAAGGGTTAGCCTTGCCTGGCTTTCTGTTACCCCTACCTGGTATTCAGCAGAAACTGGGGGAGGAATTTGCACCTGGGTAAAGTGAAGACAGGAAAAACAGTTTTTCTCTGCGCCTCAGCTGGAGTGGATCTGTTCGGGGGCATGCACTGGATGGGGTGTCCTCCCTTCCTGCAGTGTGCTCTGTGTCCTGCAGGGACACGAGAAGCTCAAACAAGCGACAGGCATCTGCTGAAGGCAACACGGCACTGAGGGCCATCGATGTAGTTTCCAAGACTCCTCTGAGGTTCCAGAACCTTCTACAGTCTGCAGATGGTTTGGAGGGCCATTCGGTAGGATGATCTGGTGATGGGGCCTGACACCACCAGGGGGATGATTTGCAGTGAAGTCACATGAGATCCACTAGAAGGGGAACCTGGGGAGCCACCCATCCAGGGTTTTTCTTAGGAGAGCAATGGTAGGGAGCAGGGACACCCTGACCCTGGGCGGCTGGACTAGGAACTCTGACAGGGAGGGTTGTGAGACCTAGGGTGACAAAATGACCTGGGGTACTGAGACAGGACCCCAAGACCTGTGAGGCATTTGGATGAAGCTCGGGGTGAGCCAGCGGCCCTTGTGAGCACAGGGTAGATTCATGTGCCCCCGTCAACAGCCTCACAAAGCCAGATCTGGAAATTTTGCACAAGAGGAAAAGAAATGTTGAAATAAACAAATATGAGGAAAAAGAGGAAAAAATGTCTTTCAAAGGGCTGGAAGCGATTTGAGGGTTAAACCCAGCCAGTCTCGCTAACGTGATTCTATATGATTTATTTCCTGCGAGTGCATTTGAGAAACACAGGGTCAACATTTCCACAGACTCTGGAAAGGCCCTGGCTTCTCCTTTCAAGAGGTCACCAGCACCCAGCCCAAGACAAAACAACAACAACTGGTTCTCATTTGGAAAGACAAAACCCACAGGAAGACACACATTCCTGAATGAGTCACTGGGACACCTCTGTCCTCCCTGAGAGCTCGTATAGGCCCTGCTGTGCTTAGTCTGGACACTGGTTCAACCTCTCTGAGCTCCAGGCCATCGTCTCTAAGTGGAGAGAATAGTCATCTCACCTCATAGGGGTGAGTTGTGAGCGGACACTGGGCTCCATGCGTCTAAAGCCCTTACCAACAGGCACACACGAGCGGCAGTTCTCATCTTGCTAGACTGGGAACTCTGCAGGCGAAGGGATGCTCACATGGGGGGGGGGGGGGAGGGGGGGGGGGGGGGGGGGCTCGGGGGGGGGGGGGGTTAGAGGGGTGGGTAGTGGTCGTCATTGATGAACCTTGGAACAGAGAAGGGACCAGACCAAGCGAAACATGCCTGCCATCCCCACAGTAAAGTTGGAGGTAAGAGGATCAAGAGTTCATGGTTATCCCTGAGTTCGAGGCCAGCCTAGGCTACATGAGACTATCGGGAAATGGGGTGGGTGGGGGTTGTGTAATCAAGGGTTCTCTCAACTATGAACAAGATTGACTCTAAGACAGAAGAATATTTTCATCTGAAAAATGAGATTCTTCCTGAGGGGGGAAAAATGGCTTTGGGGCTGGGAAGATGAAGCTCAGCGCAGTGTTTGCCATGTGAGCATGGGAGTCTGAGTTTGATCCCCAGCACTCACCGGTGGCCCACACCTGAAGTCCCAGTAGAGGGTGGCACAGAGGCAGGAGGGTCCCTGAGACAGCCAGCTAGTCTAGTTGGCAAGTTCTAGGCCAGAGAGAGGAACTTTTCTCAAAAAAAGAGAAGGGGGCGGCTATCTGAGGAATGCTACCTAAGGCTGACCTCTGACCTCCACATACACAGGTGCACATATGTGCAGACACACACACAGATGGGGGGGGGTGCCTTTTGTTCTCACAGCCCACCATGCATTCCCCCGCTCCCCAAATGTCTTCTGTCAGTTCTAGGAAGTTATAGATCAAAGCGGGGTGAGATTCAGGCACAGGACGTGCAGTTTCTGGAAGGCATGCTCACTGGAGGCAGGCTGAGAGAGCAGGTTAGCCTGAGGCAGCCAGCCACGTATCTCCCGATGGCCAGGGTGGTCCGTGGGCCTGACATGTGGCAGTAAGACAGGGTCATCTGCCTTGTACCCTTTCAAGGGCCCTGGAAGTCAACTGCCAGTGATGCCCCTGGGTTTGGCATGGAGCAGCCAAGGGACAGGCCAGCTGGCCAGTGAAGTCCACACTGACCTGAGCCTGCCTGGCGGAGCTCTGGCTCCTACCAGGTCCAACTCAGGGCTGGGTGCTGGGCTGCCCTGGTAAGTCCATTACCTTGTCAGGGTACTGCAGCAAGAGGAAAGAGGTCGGAGCTGGAGGCCAAGAAAGTGAGTTGAGGTCGGTATGGACAGAGCCAAGCAAAGCCATTGGGGCAAGGGCAGGCAAGGATCAGTAGCCAGGATCAGTGTGTGGCTTCCAAAGCAAGCAACAGCAGACCAGGCCAGGCCAGGCAGGCAGGCCGAGCCAGTACCAAGATGCTGACCAGGCTTTGAGAGGGCCTGGCATTGGGCAGGGAACGGGCTCCTGGCCAGCAGTTCCCAGCAGTATACCTGAGGACAGCTGCTCACGCTGGCTGTGACTCTGGCGGCTGCAGGGGCTGGAAGGGCCAGAGCCAGGGTGGAACAGCATGAGCTAAGTGTTGAGGAGGTACCTGGGCTGTCGCTGGATTGCTCTAACTCAAGGTCAGGATTGAGCACAGGCTTGGGTGGACCTCAGGACAGGGATACTCCAACATGCCAGCCATTCCCTGAGGAGTCAGGGGAGGGTCAATGAGGTGGCGAGCAGAGCTCCCAGAAGCGGAGCCCTGAAGCGAGGTTCTGAGTGCATACAGTTCAGAGGAAGGAGAAGTTTTCCCAGGAAGCACAGGCCAGCCTGGGGGCACGGGACAGGTGGAGCTGAGGCCTAGTGTGAGGTCGCTTGGTGGCTGGGGTCTTCCTGGAGCACAGACTCCGGCACAGAAGGTTTGAGCTTGTGTGAAGCTTGCCTATTTCCCATAAGCTCCCAGGGGTCTGATGAGCACAAAGCCTGCCCTCGGCAGTGGCTTCAGTAGTTTCCAAAGGACCAGGCAGGAAATGAGGCAGAGATCCCTGGACCCATGTATCTGAGCTATGGCACAATGTTGGCCCAGTTGACAAAGAGACACCCTAACAAACTGGTCTGAGCAAGACAGGTATCAGGCAGTCCCATGAGTTTCATCTTTTGACCCAAAGTAGCTGCTTTAGCTCCTGCCATCACATGTACATCCCAGACAGCAAGAGAGAAGAAAAGGGCTTCTGCTCATAGGCAACCTGCCAGTCACCATCATACTCTCATGCTGTTTGCAAAGGAGGCTGAGAAACGTAGTCCATAACTGAGGTCTTCCACATGACAGAGGGAAGCCAGGAATGGATGCTGGGACATGCTTCTAGAGTCACATCTCAAAGCCGAGGTTGCGTCAATCCTCATGGTATACAGAGCAGTGGCCCAAGTGAGGAGCCTGGGCTGTGGGTGGGTGGGGGAAGGGTGAGCAAAAGGGTCTGTGTAGGAGGCGACAGAACGTCAGAGTCAAGGGGATGACAACCATGCTGACAGATGATGGCGTGCGGAGACGGTGGAATGGCCATATGTGACACCTTCCTCACTGGCGTGACAAAACCCCTGACACGAGCAACTGGAGGAAGACAAGGTCCCTTCCAGCTCACAGTTGGAAGGGATGCAGTCCATCACGGGGGAGGGGCGGCCGCGGGCAGGCCTGACGGCAGGCGCTTGAGGCAGCTGGTCACGTGGCAGCGACATTCAGGAGGCAGAGAGAGGTGAATGCCTGTGCTCAATGTGCCTTCTCCTTCTGACACAGCCGATGGGCCCCAATGCAGGGGTGGTGCCACCCCCATTCAGGGAGGGCCCTTCCACCTCAGTTAACCAGAGGCCGGCCTCCTAGGTGATCCTAGAGCCTATCCAGGCCATAGTCAATAGTAACCATCAAACCTACTGTGAGGAGGGGAAGCAGGCAGCGTCTGCGGAGCTGAAGATGGCACAGAGAGTACGGAGCTCTTCTTTAGTCAGGGAGGCCTTGGGGACCTGGCCTCCTAGCGAACACAAGATAGCTCCCGTAAGAACTGGATCCAGGACGGAAAGGAGACACAGAGGCCCTGAGCTGGGGCTGAGGGTTTCTCTTGGATGGAAGCACAGGCAGCGGAGGCCCTCCCTCACTGCCTGCTGCTCAGCCTCGAGCAGCCATCCTCGGCACCTTGTCTATGCTGGTGAAGACTTGAATAGGGCGATGACCACTGGCCAGGTGGCCCTCACCATATCCTTGCTGACAAACTGACTCTGGGATTGGCCACAGCCTGGGCAGAGCTCTCTTTTCCTGGCGGCAAGTGGGGTCATCCAATTTGGATGGAACAGCTCTGACTCAAAGCCCCTTGCTCCCCTAAACCTTCCAAATACCCCGAATTCTGGCAGACTCTTGTAGCCTTCTCCTCCTCCAGGCAGGTAGTGTTCCCTGTGCCTGGCTGATGGGCTCTGCCCAGAGACTTAATCCCTGATCAACTGACCCAATCTAGCCAAGGCTGGCGTTTGTCTCTGTTGACCATCTGAGGGTCAAATCCCCAACTAGATGGCTTAGCTCTGCTCTGCTGGGCTTCAGGGGCCCAAACTTGCCTGCCCTGGATACTTCTTATAAATCACACCAGCTGGGTCAGGTCTGGCTTCTTACTGCGTCCGAGCAGTGGCTCGTACCAGACCTCCTTCCCTTTTCATGGCCGGTGTAATATTCCACACTTTGTCTTTAGCCATCATGTTGACAGGCATCTGGGCAGCAAGCATTTGGTTCTTGTGGCTAGGGCTGCCGTGAGTACCCTCGTGCAAGCTTTTGTGTGAACACAAGTGTCCATTTCCCGTGGGCGGATACTGACAAGGGGTGTTGCCAAATGCATAACCTCTAGCTAGATGGAGAAACAGATTTTCACAGTTCATAGGGAACGTGCTGACATATTGAATGGTGACCGTGCGATAGTCCGTGCTCTCTACCAGGCAGGGTGTCAGATCCCCTGGAATGAGGTCCCCCAGAGGGGTGGCTAGGAGCCACCCACTGTGGCTGCTGCAAACCAAATTTGCATCTTCTTCAAGAACAGCAAGCGCTCTTAGCCACGGAGCTTTCTCTCTCTCTCTCTCTCCCCCTTTCTCTCTCTCTCTCTCTCTTTCCCTCTCGTGTGTGTGTGTGCAGGCACATATGTGACACAGTGCACATACAGAGGTCAGAGAACAACTTGGGTGTTCCCCTTGTTGGAGACAGTCTCCTGTACAGATTGTGTATGCCAGCCAGGCTAGACAGACTATGAGCCTCAGGCACTCATCTCCACTTCCACCTTATAGGAGTGCTGAGATTATAAATGCACTCTTCAATAGTTCAACTCAAAGAGCTCTTTAAAATAAATGTTGCTATGATATACTGTCAGTAAGGGGTTTGTTTGTACCCATTGTATGCACCTTTATACCTGGGTTGCATATGCTTTTGGGAGTGGGGGTCAAAAGGACACTGGGAATAGAGAAAGTTAGGAAGCCCTGTCTTAGTTTGGGTTACTGTTGCTAAGATGAAACACCATAACCAAAAGTAACTTGGGGAGGAAAAGGTTTATTTGGTTTTCACTTCCACATCAGTGTCCATCACTGAAAGAAGTCAAGGCAGGAACTCAAACAGGGCAGGAACCTGGAGGCAGGAGCTGATGCTGAGCCCATAGAGGAGTGCTGCTTACTGGCTTGCTCCTCATGGCTTGCTCTGCCTGCTTTCTTACAGAACCCAGGAGCACCAGCCCAGGGATGGACCCACCCACAATGGGTTTGGCCCTACCCCATCAATCACTAATTAAAAATGTTCTAAAGACTTGCCTCCAGCCCAGTCTTATGGAGGTGTTTTCTCAATTAGGGTTCCCTTCTCTCAAACGACTCTAAATTTGACATAAAATTGACCAGCACAATTAACTCCTTGTCAGCTTGACCCATGACACTTTTAAAATATAACCTCTCCCCCCCCTTTTTTTTTGTTCATTCCCAAGATCTCAGATTGATAAATACCACAAATTTAAAACATATTAAAAAATTAAAAATCCTATATTCTTTACACTTTTCAGTCTCTGTAAAAATCCAAAGTCTCTTTTAAAAATCCAAAATTTCTCAACTGTGGGCCCCTAGAAAATAAAAGACAAATTAGGCACTTTCTTATTTCCAGAAGGAAGAACCAGGGCTCAGTCACACTCTGAACAAAGCAAAACCGAACTCCAGCCATGTAAATAACCCAGCGCCCAATGTCTGAGATTTACTTCCGATCCTCTGGGCTACTCCAGAGGGCGTGGGTCACTTCTCCATCCCCGTCCTCTGCAGCACACACAGCTTATCTTCTAAGCTCCGGCTGGCTCTGCTGTTCTTGGTGGTCACTCCATCATACTGGCACCTCTGAAACGCTGGGGTGCTCTGCTGCCCCTGAGCTGCACTTTAACCCATAGGTTCTCTTCATTAGTGCAAAGCTTCAACTTTTCTCCATGACCCCTTCATTCCTGCTTACTGGCTTCCCTGTGGCTCCAGCTGCATATTCCCCAGTGGCCTCTCCTGGCATCCCACGGTGCCAAACTTTATGCCTTCAAAACCACTACCACCTGGGTGACTCTTACACTACCAATTCCGGCTGCCAACACAAGGTACAACCTTGGCCACCTCTGAACCACATGTTCTGTGTACTGACCCTGAGGAAACATCTCCCAGATTTCACCTCAGCGATGTGGTCTCTTCTCAGTCACAGCTGATTCTTCATCCCCAGCTGACCAGCATCCATTGTTCCAGCAAAGCAAAGGTTTTACTTTAGTGGTTCTGGTCTCTTGTTAATCACAGCTGATTCTTCAGCCCCAGCTGACCAGAACCATAGAATCTTAACACAAATGGCCCAGCAGAGTCTTTGAGTTCCTCTGAAACTTCCCAAGCCAAGCCTCCAGCAACTGCACTGCTATCAACACTCTTATCTTCCAAGCTCCTACAGAACAGTCCACTGAGCCCAACACTCAATGGCTTGTTTAGCCCAGAGTTTCAAAGTTCTTCTACAATCCTCCCCAAAATAATACAATCAGGTCTGTCACAGTAGTACCCCATTCTCCTGATGTCTTAATTTCAGTTATTGTGGCTATGACGAAACACCATAACCAAAAGCAACTTGGGGAGGAAAGGGTTTATTCAGCTTACACTTCCACATCCATAGTCTATCACTGAAGGAAGCCAGGACAGGAACTCAAACAGGGCAGGAACCTGGAGGCAGGAGCTGATGCAGAGGCCATGGAGGGTGCTGCTTCCTCGCTTGTTCCCTATGGTTTGCTCAGCCTACCTTCTTGTAGAACCCAGGACCACCAGCCCAGGCATGACTCCACCTACCATGAGCTAGGCCCTCCCCAGTAAGTCACTAAATAAGAAAATGTCCTACAGGCTTGCCTACAGCCCAGTCTTAAGGAGGTATTTTCTTAATTGAAGTTCCTGCCTATCTGATGACTAGCTTGTGTAGAGTTGACATAACATTAGCCAGCACATCCTGTCTTCCTGACAGAAGGTGCTGCGTCCTAGGAATCCCCTGAGTTCTCCTCTGGGTGGAGCTTGCCATGGGTTGCAAGGAGGCAAAGGAAGAGGGAGCAGCCCAGATGGAGGCATCTCCACCCTCTCTGTTGGTTCTTACACACTGTCCTGGGTGCTCTTCTGCCTCCCAGCCATGGGCATCTACACATTGACTCCATTCAGGAGGTATGACAGCCTCAAAGCGGGGCCCCTGCATTCTGGAACTTAAAGCCACGGTGCTCACACTTGTTTTCTTTGGAAAACTGGGGTGCTGTCAGCCCTTTGCACTTTAGTAAAAATAAGCTCAAAATCTTTGATTCTCCTCTTCTGGGGGAGACTGCCATTTTAACCCCAAGTTCATGCCTAAAGGACAGGAAAGCTCCATTCTCGCCTTTATGCTTCACTTACCAGGTAGAGAAAGGGAGGATCCTCCCAAAAGCCGTGGGGAACAATGAACAAACTGCCTGGACCCTTGTCGAAATTTTGGGTTCCTGGCCTACCTTTAGGCATTTCTGGATGAAATGCCCCCTTTTTTGTTTGTTTTGTGATGGCAGGGATCAAATTCAAGGCCTCGTGCATTCTAGGCAAGTACCCCGACCCCTGTCCAACCATATCCTCAGTATAAGTGATGTCTCCAAACGGGAACTTCTGCAAGCCTTCCAGGTGACTCCTCATCGGGTCCTGGGAGCCTTGTGCCTCCTGGTCACAGGGGTGATGATAGCTTGGGTCCCAGGGTTTGTACGCAGGCAGGGGAAGGGACAAGGGACCCATTGTTCAGGCTGGACAGGAGTCACCCACGCACCTTCCTCTGAGGCTGATGGGCAGCTGCTGGGGGCTGTGGCCCAGATGTTGGGGTCACGCAGCCCTGGCTTTGTCCTCTGGCCTCGTGGCTTTCATAAAAGGCCGTGAAGATACAAAGACTGCGGTGCGGTTGGGCTAGGTCCACCCTCAGCCTGCATGATCATCCTTGACAGCTGGTCCATATCCCCAGGAAGTAGCCAGCACTGACATCCCTGTAGCAGCTGTTGGGGTGGGCCTCAAAGCCATCTGGAAGTTTCCAGGTCTCATGGAACACTTACATAACTGTTTGAAGGGGAAGTTTGGAGTTTGGAAGATGGTCAGTTCAGGGGCCAAGGGCAGGCTGAGAACTCTGCTCCCTGGTCAGGGCAGGGCTGGCCCATCCTCACAAGTCTTTGCTGGACCTCCACGGTCAGGAGAATAATAGCAGAAACCTTGTGTCTTGAATGAGTGCCTGGAGCATCTGTGGGCCCACCAGGTTTAAGGCTTTTGGAACAAGAGCCATGTTGGCCTGGGTGGTAAGTGCTCCAAGGAGGTAGCCTCTACCATCTGAAGGACCATCACTTGCTAAATTTTCTGTTGTTTCCACACAGAGAGGCTACTCAGGGAGTAAAACTGGCAAGCCCCACACTGTCCTATGCATGGTGATGGGCCTGTGTCTCCGTGCCGGTGTGCCACACCAGAGGCCGAAGCTGCCGCTGCTGGCCTGTACTGGTGACTGCTACATGTCAGCAACCCTGGGCAACATTACCAAGCCTGTCGTGAATGCTGTCTTAGGCACTGTTCTGTTGCCGAGAAGAGACACCAAGACCAAAGCAACTCTTATAAAAGAGAGCATCTAACTGAGGGCTTCCTTCCCATTTCAGAGAGTTAGTTCATTATCATCTTGACAGGGAACCTGGTAGGGAGCATGGCAGGCCGATATGATGCTGAAGAGTTAGCTGAAAACTATATCCACAGGCAGAGACAGAGAAAGAGTGGGCCTGGCATGGGCTTTTGAAACCTCAAAGCCCACCTCCAGTGACACACCTCCTCCATAAGGCCACACCTCCTAATCCTTCTAATCCTTTCAAAGAGTTCTACTTCCTGGTGACTAAACATTCAAATATATGAGCCTATGAGGGACATTCTCATTCAAACCACCCACAAATGCCACTGAGACCACCACCTACCTGACCTCTGACCTCTGGAAAAAGACCATATCCACCAAATCTCCCTATCAGGAACTCACTAGACATCTAGTGAAAACCCACAACACAGACCCAGGCTTTGCTATAGCTACCACACAGGGATTTTAAAAAAATTATTCTTAATATTTGTTTGCTTGTTTGTTTATATGACACAGGATCTTACCATGTAGACCAAGCTGGCCTCACACTCGCAGAGAACCTCCTACCTCTACCTCCTAAATTCTGAGATTAAAGGTATATGCCACCATGCCTGGCCACGGAAGGTTTTTATACAACAAATGTGAACTAAAATGACCTGCTTTTATAAACGGGCCACTGTTCTGTAGTCATAGCCAGATGATTGTATCAGGGAAGAGACAGCAAAAGCTAAAACCAGTGAGTGAGGGTTTTCTAGAGACCAGGGTACCCAAGCTTCCTCTATATAAAATTTTATTTATTTATGTATTTAGTTAGTTATTTTTGTTTCATTTTGATTTTTTTGAGATAGGGTCTCATATTCCCCCGGCTAGCCTCAAACTTACTATGTGACCCAAGCTGGCAGAGAGTTACAGCCTGAGCTATAGAGCAGGTTGGAAGCCAGCCTAGGCTACAAAGTGAGTTACTGTCAAAATAAAACAAAAACCAAGAAAGGGAGTCTCACATCTGGTATTTCTTTTCTTTTCTTTTCTTTCTTTCTTTCTTTCTTTCTTTCTTTCTTTCTTTCTTTCTTTCTTTCTTTCTTTCTTTCTTT
>NW_026596034.1:35188898-35190212 GCF_907164565.1 Psammomys obesus | reverse complement strand
TTTCTTTCTTTCTTTCTTTCTTTCTTTCTTTCTTTCTTTCTTTCTTTTAAAGATAATCTATTTATTCTTAAATTTTCTGTACATCAGTATTCTGTCTGCTTGTCTGTGTGAGGATGTCAGATCCTCTGGAACTGGAGTTACAGACAGTTGTGAGCTACCATGTGGGTGCTGGGAATTTGAACCCAAGTCCTTTGGAAGAACAGCCAGTGCTTTTAACCCGCTGAGCCATCTCTCCAGCCCCCACATCTGGGATTTCTTAACAAGTGAGCAGAATAGATACCAACTGGGCCTCTGGTGTGACACATGAGAAGGACAGAGCGTGCCTTCCCTGATGCCCCTGCCCAGCATCCACACCCTGTGTCTTACTACAAACACATACTGGCAAGTTCACTGGAGGCAGGCACATGCTACAAGCCATCTGCCAGTATTCTGTACCGCGCCAACAGCACGAACAGAGAAGCCAAGCACACCCTTCCAGATGCCAGGATGTCCAAGACACATAAGCCACACACGCTCTCTGCAGAGACCTACCATCCATGGCACAATGGTGACAAACGTGCAGAAGCAGGGCTGGGAGGGAGAAGAAGAGCCACAGAATGGATCCCAACCCAGGCCCAGGCTCTTCCAGCCTCTGTCCTCTGCGGGAGATGGGGGCTTGTGTGTGATGATTCTGCCCATTAGAACTTTTCCCCTGTACTTGGTGAACTGTCCACCTGGGATACACACCCACCGGAAGCAGCCGCACATAGCAAAACAATGCTAGCGCTCGTGTGACAGCTAGTGACACTCCACCATGTGCTCAGTGGCACTCACCTCAGCCTCATTTCAGCCATAACCTCACAAGATCATAGGCAACAAGACACTATCGGTGCTGCCTCTGACTGGCAAGGTGACATACGTCAGAGGTTTGCAGCTGCTTGCCTGGTGTCCCACAGAGGGCACTGAGTAGTGTCAGGCCTGCAGAGTGGGGCATTTGAGTCCCAACTCCTAACCATTGCCTGAGGCAAGTCTGTCCATGTATGTAGAGGTGACCTTCATGGCCCTAAGCCCTCCTTCTCTGACCTCTGACCCATTGCTATGAAACAGGCATGTGGCCCATTTATAAAGGGACATAAAAGCTGAGGGCTAGGATATAGCTCAGAGGGAAAGTGCTTATGTGGCATAAACAGAGTCCTGGTCTCAATCTCCAGCACTGCAGACCCACCATCCAACCATCAGTCAACCCAGCAACCAACTAACCAGTCAACCATACCCACTACACAACTAACCGATCAACCAAACCTACCACACAACCAGCCAATCAACTAAGTTACC
>NW_026596034.1:35179212-35188888 GCF_907164565.1 Psammomys obesus | reverse complement strand
AACCAACTAACCCATCAACCAAACCCACCACACAACCAACCAATCAATTAAGTTACCAACCAATCAACTAAGTTACCAACCAAATAAACAAACGATCCACTAACCAACAACTAACCAGTCAACCAAACCTATCACACAACAAACCAATCAACTAATCACTCCATCTAACAACCAACTAACCAATCAGCCAAATCCACCAAACAACCAAATAGCCAAGCAATCAATCAACGTTACCAAACAACTAATCAAATTATGCATAAACAAATATTAAACTTCGGCAAACCCCGAAAGCAGCCCTGAAAGGAAACCAGGAACCTTTTCTTTCCTGGCAAAGATGCCGTGGGTGGGGTTGGGGTGGTCCTCCCATGCCTTTCCTCTTGCCTCTGGCTCAGGTGAGCTGGCCAGTGTCTTCTGGTAAAGGGCAGAGGGTGGTGGGCTGGCAGGCACCCTGGCCCACTGGGCGATCCCTGCTCACGCCACCTCAGCTTGCTGACACTGGGGGTGAACTTCTGCAGCCGTGAGCACAGTCCACATGTACAGTTCTCAGCATGGCCGTTAAAAGGGAAGAGTGCGAGGTGGCAGCGTCCCTGGAGGAGAAGAGCAACCCCTCCGAGCAGGAAGGTGGCAGGGCTGTCCCTGGGCTCAGGCTTTGAAGAGCAGGCCAGTTTTAGATTTCGTCACATCCTGTCCTAGATTCCTCTGTTGGGTTTCTAACCCCTGAAGTGGGCATGTGAGGATGTAGGGGTGTGACATGACCTGTACTTACAGATAGATGGGAGGTGCCAGTGGCACACACAGAGGCCCTGCCATGGAGCGCCTAGCGGGAGGGTACAAACTGTGAACAGGTCTTCAGGAAGCCAGCCCTGCCCACACCTTGAGTGTGAACACCCACCCCACTTCTCTTATCAAAGCCACCTACCCAGTCTCCAATCTTGTCACTATAGGTCTCACTGACAGGTCCTTGACAAAAGACCCAGTGGTCATCACTGCTCAAAGTGCTGTCTGTAGTGGAAGTTTTGGTTTCCTTAAAAACTCAGTTATGTACGTTTTTGTCTTAATCCCAACTGTGGCATATGGGACTGCCTTAGTTTGTCTACAGGTGATAATTGCCTCATGTGGTCTGTGGCCTTTGCCAGCCGGTAACAGCTTCCTTTGACTCAGAGAGGGGTGTGGTCATTGCCAGCTGCGGATAATGGGATTCTGAGGACTCTGAGAGGGTATAACTACAAGAGTCCACAAAAGGGCTTTGAGGAGATGGACAGAGGAGGAAGAAGGCTACTTGTTTGTGCTGCTGCTGTTTGTCATTTGCTGCTTGTCGGGCTGCTAGGTATCCTGACGACTGAGATTGGTTATTTTCCAAAAGAACCCGACGACCCTAACCAACCGGAACTAAGTCTAAAGAGGTCTATGTCCCCTTTCCCTTCTAACCTTCTTTCTCTCCTACCAAGGAGGCTGAGGGATTGGAAGGAAGGTAGAGGCTTAAGGAATCCTAAATAAAATCGAGTTTAAAAAAACTAGTGCCTATAGCAGTCTTTGGGCTTGTGGTAAACATCTCAAGTCCCATACTTGCTTTCCATGCCAGAACCTACATTTTGTTAGGTCGCTAGTTTCCCGACCATGCTTCCTAGGAATGTCTCTGAGGTCTCCCACAATGCCACCTGGGCCTCCTAGCTGCTTGGAGCTTGTGGGTCGAGGCAAATGAGTTCACCAGTGAGGACGCTCTACCGGGATGTGTCACAAATCAAATCAGTTTTATTGAAACCATAGCAACAACCAGTGCGGCCCTGTTCATGCGAAGCACAAAAACTTACAATAAACTTTTGTACATAGGAAGTTGTAAAATACGTCATTTTTCATAGAAAAAAGCACACGGTAAACTGCGGGCCAAGAGAGCCTACAGATCATGGAGAGGTAGCACACCCCTCTGAGCAGACCGGGCACAGCTTGGAAGCAAATGGAAACTATCGGAGGGCAGTCGGGGATGCAGCTGGCGTGGGAGTGGTCCCCTTAAACCTGGGAGGGCCGATGGACACACAGGGTCAGACGGGCGCTGACATCATGGTCTTGTCATTTGTAGTTTTGCTTCCATTTTTTTTTTTTAAATAAGGTAAAGGCTTCCAGTTTCAAACTATTGGTGAAGATGAGCAAGGCTGCTAGGCCAGGCTCTGCGAGAGGCCTCTGTGGATGGTGGATGACGGCCAGTGAGCACTGAGGACCCCAGTCCAGACTCACAGAGCAACCTCCCCTGGAGATGGGATTGGTTGCTCATTCTGGAAATCCAGGAGGGATGTGATTTTCCAAACCATCTCAACCTTGCCGTGCAGGCTGGGTGAAGAGTCCCACAGCACTCCCTGGACCTGGAAATTTCTCAGATGTTTGGTAGCAACCAGAAGTTCCCCTCCACAGGCTGAGCAGATGTCTGTTTGCACATCTGGAGTGGAAGAGTTTATGCCTGCAAAGACGCCGTGCCCATGAGGGTGAGGTGGAAACAGACTGGTGGAAGGCCAGCTAGGGCTAGTTCAAGGTTGTGTGCTTTTTATAAACTCCCTGGAAGGGATGTATCTGGGGAAAGCTACGGCGGCATTCAGGAGGCCAGCCTGGGCTACATAATGAGTCAAGGCCAGCTTGGGAAACACAGTGAAACTCTGTCTCAAACAAACATTTTACCCAACTAGGTCTGGTGGCTCCCTGTCGGGAAGACTTTGTTCAGACTCCTTTAGTTTTTGTTTTGTTTTGTTTTGTTTTGTTTTTTTAAAGAACTATTTGTGTGTATGTGTGTGGCACCTGTGAAGATCAGCCAACAAACAGCCTGTGAATGGTGGGAATTGAACTCAGGTCCTCTGGTAGAGCCACAAGAGCTGCTAACCACCAGCCGTCTCCCCAGCCCTTTGCTTAGGGGAGGGGTGGTGTTTTGTTTTATTTTCTACTTTTTTATTTTTTATTTATTTTTTTTTTGCCTAGGAAATATTTGGCTGGAACACGAAGCCCCATTTGAGGCCAGCACTCACGGGCAATCTGTAACATCCCCAGGGCCGGGGTGGGATTTCACCTTCTCTAGAGTAAGCTGTTTACAAAAGCATGTTTCGTTTTACAGTGGGTTTGGGCCGGGCTCCTAAGTGATGGAAGCCAGGGCTCGCCACATTCTTGGAGCCTGAGGATGCTGGCAAGGGCCGAACTGCACCAATAGGAACAGGAGGCCTTCCTGTGTGCCCCGGCCCCTCTCCCTGCTGGTGTCATGGATGGTTTCATAACCACAGGCCATGCCGTTAACCTCTATGAGGAATGTGCCAGGGATCCATTTCTCCCACAGCTAAAAACTAGGTCATCCAAACCAGGGGCAAGGCGACACTGAGTTGTCACTCAAACAGCAGCGGTGAGACAGCCCTTATTCTAAGGAGTGAGCAGATACCTAAGACTTGGAGTCTCTTGCAAAGCCAAGCCCCAGAGGAGGATACCTAGACCAGCCTGGGGTTGGGGGCAGAAGCCACAGGGTCACAAAATGGGGGTAGGAAGGCTCCTGATACATCGGTCCTCCATGAGACCAAAGGTCATGTGAGAACAGGCCACACAGACAAGGACAAAGACAAAGACAAGATAAATCTCTGGATGCTACCAACTTTAAATAGACCAGCTCTGCTGGACATATATGCATGTGACTGTCAAGAGGGTTGGGGACACCAGCAAGGACACCAACAGGACAGAACCCAGGTTTTGTCCCAGGGCTCTCCCTGTGGCCCATCTGTCTGACCAGCAAACACAGAACCTATTTCTCTGTTGGTAGGACGGACTGTAACCTTAGGGATGTCAACTCTAGTCATCCAAACAAGAGTCCCATTCACGACACATCTCAAACCTGTATCCTCAAGGGTTTGAAAGCCTCCCCATCCACCCGCCAAAGAAAAAGTGGCAAGGAGTGTCTCAGTGAGCAGCTCCTAAGAGGAGATGAGTGACCACATGGGGACCTTGACCTGGCCAGTCTGGGCACCGGTGTCCAGGCAAGACTCCATGGCATGAGGGATGGTGCTGTCACCCTCACCAAAGGCCACAGAGGGACAGGATGTTCAATGTCACGGAAAGGAAGATTCCTGACTCTCTGTAACCCCCCACCCCCAAAGGACAGAGTACAGATCAAAAGCAGGACCCCAGAACCCAGAAGATGACACCCCCTTCTCCCCAAGTGTCCACTTTCACTGTCTGACGGCAAAGATCCGGAAGGCGTTTCCATTCTGAGGAGCACTCAGGCTGTAAGAGAAGAGGGAGGAGGAGGTTACAAGAGCTGTGGGCAGGGGGTGGCTGACAGGGTCATTATGGTGAGGACAGAACCCAGAGAAGTCACACCCAGCCAGACAAGCCCACTCGCACTGACAGGAGGCTACAGTGTGAGTCCATGCTGGGGCTGCAAAGTGACATTCTGACTCAGAGGTTTCTGGATCTGAGCTCTCCGTCTCTCTCTGTCTTTCTGTCTCCCTCTCTACCTCTCTCTCACACATACACACACACACTACACATGGGTTTTTCTGACATCTGTCTCAGACACCCGGTTGACAGACGATTTAAAGGGGAACATACATTGGAATGCTTCCCAAATCTTCTGTCCTGGGCCCACTAGCCTTTTTCAAGGCAGGGCTGCTGTTACTGTCTGTACATACAGGTGAGAAACAGACAGCAAGGGATCAAGAGAGCAACCCAGAGTCACAGAGTTAATCAAAGCCGGGCTCTTCGGATGGGGGTCAAATCCTTCAGAGCTTTTTGTTTGTCTTCGGAGACGGGGCCTTAGGCATCCTAGGCTGATCCTGAACTTGTTAGCCAGAGGAGGGTGCCCCTGAACTCCTGACCCTGCTGCCTCCACCTCCCCAAGTGCAACCACACCTACTTTATGCAGTGCTGGGCCTCGAACCCCGGGCTTCATGCCTGCTAGGCCAGCCAAGCAAGCGCTACCCCACTGAGCTACATCCCCGGCCCACAACCAGATTTTTAAAACAGCTTAACAGAAATATAACATCCTGTGAAATTCAGCCATGTTCTCTGACCTCTGCACCAGCTCCATGGTGTGGACACACACGAGATGGATAAACGCTCATGTAGGTCCTTCTGCCAACCCACCCCCTTACTTCCAGGCTGGCACCTCTGCCTCTGTGGACTTGCCTGGTCTGGAAGACCGGCGCTTTCTATCCATAGAGGCATCCAGCTGGGAGGTGGCCTGCCGTTAAACTACACCCACCTTTTAAAAACTTCAACGCCTTCCCAAGCGGCCACCTCATGTCCGTGCCCACTCACAACGCTCTGAGTATTTTGGAGGCTCCCCAGTCCTACTGACACCCGTGGTTGTCTTGCGGCCTTCGTCTGGATGTTCTGGGGACTCTGGCCTGAACCTGTGTCTCCCGTCATTGAGTGTGCGGAGTGACTCTCCCCCCCCTCAGCGGCTGTCACTGGAACGTGGCTGGGCAGAAGGATCTCCTAGTGCGGGCAATTCTTTTAATGCGGTGGTGGGGATGGTACCAGAGGCCTTGTGCATGTCAGGCAACCGCTCAGCTACCAAGCTGCAGCCCACGGCCCCATCTACCAAGACCCCAACTGGGTTATCTCAATGTTGAGTTGTAAGAGCTTATACACAGGTGTGCCTGTGTGCAGGCACACACATGCCCCCCCCCCACAAACATGCACACTGCGGCTGTGAAATCCTTTTCTACAAGTACAATTCGCAAAACTGTTCTCCCATTCTGTAGCCAGCCTTGCTATCCTCCCTCCCTGCATAGCCCCGACTCCACCTCTCCCTTCCATTCCTTCTCACAGGTCTGGGGCCCAGTCACACAGCTCTCGGGTAAGGCCGCTCTCTTTGACTACAGCCAGGATTTTGTGGTTGTTTTCTGAGACAGTGTCTCTGTGTAGCCCTGGCTGTCCTGGAACTCTTTCTGTAGACCAGGATAGCCTACAGCTCAGAGATCTGCCCATTTTGCGCTCCTTCCCCCCCCCAGTGCTGAGACCAAAGACGTGTGCCATCACCTGGCTCCTAGCCAGCTTCTGGCTGACTGCCACATGGCTCACTCCTGAGCATACACGCTTGGTGTCTACTTTTCTTTGCTCTCCTGAGACTTATTTTTGTTTCCTGTGTGTTCCTGAGTGTTAGTTGGTACACTGTGTGTATGCAGTGCCCATGGAGGCCAGAAGGGGGAGTCAGAAACCCTGGAGCCGGGTTACAGGCAGTTGAGAGCTGCTCAGTTTGGGTGCTGGGAAGCAAACCCAGTTTGCAAGGGCAGTGAGCGCTCTTGACCACTGAACTGTCCCCGCATCTCCCTTCTCTTCATTTTTAATGCTGTCTTTTACAATATAAAAGTTTAAGATTACCCGATTTATCTTTTTTTTTTTTTTTTTCCACAACTATGCTTTGGTGTTATATGGCATCATGATCACACAAGCTTAACCTTGCCTTCTTCTAAGAGCTTTTAAGTTTTAGGTCTTATATCCATTTGAGTTGGTTTTATGCGTGGTAGGAGGCCTGGCCCAGCTTCACAATTTTGCGTGTCGATTTTTAGCTAGGAGTCCTCTAAACTCCATGTACACACACACACACACACACACACACACACACACACACGCACACACACGCACACATGAAATAAACTATTTAATGGAAAAGTGGAGTCCTAGCCCTTGTGTGGGACACCCTCTACACTGCTATAAACTGTAAAGGAGGAAAATGCTTCCTATCTGGTCTCCGTGCTCTACAGTGAGCGCCCCTAAAGCCTCTGCTGCTTAGGTTGCCGTATCCCATCCCCTCCTTTCTGCGCAGACGTAGAACGGAATAGATGCAACCACACACAAACCACAGCGCGCACCGATCCAACTCTTGCTTTCTTTACTTAATAATGTAACTTAGAACTTTTGTTTGTTTTTGGAGACGGATTCTGGCTGTGTAGCCCAGGTTGGCCCCAAACCTATGGCAAGCCTCCTACCCCAGCCTCAAATGTACTAGGGTCACAAGAATGGGCCACCATACCTTGCCAGAATGTTCTTATTCTGTTTTCTCAGCTGCAGGGTACTCTGATAGGTTTAAGTTGCATTTGGGACTCTAGAGACGGGGACAGCATTGTTTCTAGTCATCATTTCACTGGCAGACATCACTGTCCAGCAGTCTTGTGTACCTACTTCCGAGTCCTGAAGCCCCCGGGAACGGGATTGTTGTATTAAAGTATGGACGTGAACTGAATGTAGAGGCACATGCCTATAGCCTGTAACGTGGAAGGCTGAGGCAGGAGGATCACGGATTCCAAGCCAGCATGGGCTACAGAGCAAGGTTCTGTTCCCAAGAGGTAAAGAAGGCATGAGTACAAGGGACGTGGGAATACAGTTTGTGACAGAGCACTTACTTTGCGCAAGGCTCTGGGTTCTATCCTCAGCACCACAAAAAAGTTAATAATTATAATAATAACAATAAATTAAAGCCCGGGTGCATCCGAGATCGTGGTAGCTGCTCAAGGTGTTTCTTGTAAACATTGCACTAATTGATACCTCCTGGAGCAGGCGCGCTGGGTGGCCGGTTAACCTGTGAGGTCCTATTCTCAGTGGGGAAGGGTCCACAGTTACAGCATGCACACTGCATCTTATGAAAATGCCTGGACAGCCTGAACACAACTTATCAACGCCATTTCCTGCAGGGTCTCCGCTGGGAGCAGAAGAACCCAGATTCGACCAAGCCCTTAGACCTGACAGCAGGCCAGGCTCTGGGCGGCCCAGGGAGCTACGTCCTGCAGGAACAGCTGCTTGGAATTCCAGCTTGTTTTTCTGCCTTCCCTGTGGCAGCCTCATGCTCTTGGCTACCCCAGGGTTGAACCCTGGAAAAACGTATCCCATAGACCCGCTCAGTGACAGGGTGCCTCAGGGAGGTGTGAGACCAGGACACCGCGGGATACTCCCAGGGGCAGTCAGGGCCAAGCAGGGGGAGAAGAGCAGCTGCTCGGGGGCCAGGCTCACTCAGCAGCTCGGCTGGTTTCCGGAAACTGCCTTCTGCTCCTTGGGTTTCCGGCTGAAGCGATCCCAGAGCTCTGTTCACTGAGTAGCCAGGAGAGCCACCCAGGGCCATGTGCTCCCTGCCCGCCCCACGTGTGAGCAAGCCACGTGGGGGAAGGAAGAAGGGAACTGGAAAGAGTTTTGCTAGATGCTGGTACACACAACCCTGGCAAGGCAGCCCCGAGGAGCACCCAGCCTGGAACTAGGGAGCTCTTTAGAGCATTCGGCATGCCTTGCAGCAGAGAGCCGAGCAGAGGGGTCCATGCGGATGCCGGTCCCTCTGCTCTCTTCCTGAAACCACAACACTCACTGAGCTTAACCTGCAGGTCAGCCGCCTGCTGTGTGTCTGAGGAAGGTGTGTAGGGTGTGATAAATCATAAAGTAATCTCTCCTCACCCCGGTCTTCCCCAAGCCCTCCCTCAGCTGCTCTTGATGGGTCAGCTTGCAGCCCCCACATATGTCTCTGGAGTTAGCCTTTTGGCTGGGCTTAGGTGGCCTGAAAGCCTCCAGGATGTGCCTCTCTTCACCTTCTTCATGATACGTAACACCATGCTGAGCTTTATGTGGGTGCTGGGATCTGAACTCGGGTCCTCACGCTTGCACACTTTACCTATGTGACCATCTCCTGAGTCCTTGGGATAACTGGCTTTCATAAAGGGCATTAAAGAATTTAATTTTGAAAAAAAAAAAGCATCAAAAATCTCTCAGCCAGTTTTAAAGGTCTTCCTGGACTCAAAGGTTTGTCTATCATTCAAATACTGTCGGCTGCAGACTTAGCACACGCCAGGCTCTGGGTTCATATGTTGGGGATGGGGTGGTAACAAGATGGATGGATTCTGGCCTTCAAGGCGCCTACACCACACAAACACATGCAAGGAGATTTCACAGAGTGATGACTTGGGAAAGAAGCAGGCAAGCTGGGTCTGGAGGAGGGAGAAGCGTGCCTCCCAGGGAGGCAGCGCTTGTCTTCAGATCTGAATGGCAGGAAGGATCAGCTACAGCCACTCAGGAGCAGAGAGGGCTCTGGCTCAGAAGACAGCCAGTGCCTCCACATGTTCCAGAAACAGGGGGGGAAGTGGAAGTGTGTTGGTGAGGTGCCAGGGGGCAGGGCTTCACAGCGGAGCGGGCGTGTCTGGGCACTGGCAGGTGGGTTCTGTTCCCAGCACAGCAGGAAGCCACTGGTGGGAAGGGCCCCACAGGAAGTGGGTGCAGAGGCAGACATGACAGCACAAGGGCACCATGATGGTTGTGGCCTTTCTCTAAGAGGAAGCTACCTGAGGGACCTGCTGGGAGTAGGGACTACACAGAGACGCCCCTGCTTAGTACAGAAAACCGAATGGGGAAGGAAGCAGCTGGATATGATGCCACCACAGTAAACAAACAGCCATGAGCCTCCCAGGAGGCAGTATGGCGAAACATCTCAGCCTTGCTGCCAGTGCCCATCCCCTCTCAAGAACAAGTGTGGGCTGGGCATAGTGGCATACCCGTTTCCTAGCATTCCAGAGGCAAAGACCAACAGATTTCTGAATATGAAGCCAGCTTGGTCTACACAGGCAGTTCTAGGCCAACTAGGGCTATACAGTAAGACCCTGTCTAAAACATAAAAATATTTTCCCTACCAGAGCCCAGGAGATGGCTCAGCAGGAAAAAGAGCTAGCTGTACAAGCCT
>NW_026596034.1:35144009-35179202 GCF_907164565.1 Psammomys obesus | reverse complement strand
GAAGTTGGACCTGATATGCAGGCCTGTCTTCCCAGCTACTCCGGAGGCTACATTGGGAGGATGTTTAAGGCCTGTCTGGGCTGCAGAGCATATTCAAGCTCAGCCTGCGAAACTTAGCCACTGTTTCAAAACTAAAGTGCAAAAGGAGGGGCTGGAGATGTGCTGGCCTAGCATGGTGAGCCCCTGGGTTCAACCCAATGTAGTAAGGGAGGGAGGGAAATGGGAAGGGAGGAAGCCATTGCTGTACACACCGAATGTAGCTCTCCTCTAGGCAGATATGTGTGTCCAGCCCTGCTCTGTCAAGTCTCACCCCAGTAGTGATGGAAACTGCCAGAATTTGCACTTGGGAGGCTGAGGCATGGGGATCATAAATTCAAGGCTGGCCTTACATACTAAGGTCCTTCCTCAGGAAAACAAACAAACAAACAAACAAACAAACAAACAAAACTGAGGCAGACCCAGAATCAGCCCTCATTTGTATCCCTCTTTCTGAGCCTCAGTTTCCACTTTTGAAAATCCAAGTTTGCCAAAGCACCCGGCTCCTGAGAGGCACGATACGCACTGGGCTTAAAATCAAAGGCAAGTCTCTCTTCTTTAGTTTTTACTGTGGCTCCTACAGCTGCTGGGTCCTATGTGGCTCACGGTGTGTGTGCTGGCCAGTTAGGAGGGAGATTCTGTGTCTCTACCACCCCTGCCCTTCCTCCGCCCCAGGTCAGTGTCCAGCATGGAGAGCTGCTCCTACTGTCAATTGACAATTCCACCCCTGCCGACAGGTCATGACAGTGCCCAGGAATGGCCCTGTTGCCCTGGTCTAAGAAGCTCTAGGATGACGGGCATCTCTCTGGGTGTCTGCTCTCTATGAGGATGCTGTTTAGCACATCTGAGAGGGAACAGGCTGTCCCGGAGAGCCTCACTTCTACACACCCACCTTTCACAACTTCCAGGAAACCTCCTTCACCAAGAAGACCATTGTGAAATCAAAGCTGTCATATCAGCCAGCCTGGCCCACAGCACTAGGGATTTAAAATGCCATTTAACAAGCTGGGAGTGCTGGCATGGCCTATAGAATCCCAGTGCTTGGGAGGTCGTGGCAGGAAGATTAGAAGTTCAAGGTCATTCTCAGCCACATAGTCAGTTGGAGGCCACCCTGGTTTACCCGAGACCCCATAGCAGATAAACAAAATGAAAATAATGGAGCCCAGTGAGATGGCTCAGCAGGTAAAGGTGCTGGCTGCCAAGCCTGGCAGCATGAGCTCCATCCCTGGGACCCACATGGTGAAGGAGAGAACTGACTCTCGAAAGTTGCCCTCTGACCTCTACATGCTATTGGCTTACATGTGCGTGTATACACACACAATAAATCTAAGAATAGATAAAATGTATTTTAATTAGAAACAAAATGCTATTTGGAACACGCTGGCCATAGAATGTCCTATACCTTAATGACCATTGAGATCATCTCTGACCCATCCAGGACATCAACAGTAACTGGGAAAAGACTTATCCTCTGGCTCTGAAACCAGTCCCTGCAGTTCACTGGGGCAGGGTTCCGAGAGACTTCCCAGCCACATCACTCCACACATTAAGGATGGCTGAGGTCTCGTGACACAGGGAAGAGGTCAAGGCACTGCCATGCTCAAAGCATTTCTGGTAGAACCTCATGGCCAAGAAGGGTCCAGGCTTCAATAACCTGTCCTGCCTCTGGGCCTCATCTCCATCTGTCCCTACCAGGTGGCCAGGCCCACACTCCAGGATGGAGGTCCAGCTTCACGCTCTGCCTGGGAATGTGTGGGCTTCCTGTGTGGAGGAGGCCATGTGGGCGAGTAGAAACTGAAGAGCCCACTGGCATCAGGAGGAGGGAACTGTAAGAATGTTTTGCCTGTCTGAGAGCCAATTCATGTGGCTCTAACACATGAATGGAGCTACCTGGCACTGTAAAAAGAACCAGTTTCTCAGGGGTTGGAACAACTGGAGAGAGCAGCCAGGGCTGCTGGGCCTCGTCATCCACCTGGTAGGAGCCACTCTGCTGTAGCTTTTGATTCCCAATCGGAGCTTTCTCTCCTGGAGGAAGGAAGCAGCCTCATGAGGCTTAGGAAGCTCCTGAGAGTTACAGGATTCACTAGGCCCCTCCCACAGACTGGAATGTGCAAGGACACAAGCAAGCAGCTGCCCACAGCCTCCCAAGACAGAGTAGGTTCACACGTCTGTGGCCTCCAGAATCGTGAGAAAGAAAGGTCATGGCAGCAAGAGTGCACTCGTGTGAGCCAGGCCCTCTCTGCCCCAGAAGGTCTCTTGACAATCCCTCACACGTTACAGGCCAAGGCTGGGGTTGGGTGGGGGTGGAAAGCAGGGCCCCCAGGAGGAAATGACAGGGGAAATGAGTCTTTGCAATTCACCCACAGAAGAGGGTCACGTGAGTAAAACAGCCTAGCAGCCCCAAACAGAGGCCATCCTGGAGAACATTCTGGAAAGCCATGCTAAGGCCTCAGAGGTCAGCTGGGCATCTGAAAGTATACCTGAAGGATGTGCCAACGTCTCCCAAGTAGGGTGCTTATCACTATGTAGGTCTCAAGCCTCAAAGTGGGAATGGCACCCAGAGCCATGTGTATCGAATGCTGTCCCACACTGCAGCCAGCAGGGACAGGGATAGGAAGTTAGCCCTGTGATTACATAAGAGAAACCCCAGAGCTGTCAGCATGATCCTAACTTCCTGCCTGTCACCACCTGTCTCAATGACTCTTGTCATCAGGGCCATGCGGTTGGGGAAGCTGGAAGGACTACCAGACACAGTCACCGCTGCAGGAGGGGGGGAGTCACAGTCCCTTGGTCCTGTTGTGCTCACTTCACAGAGATTGAAAACGACCAACCTCTAGGCTGAGGTGACAGGTGCCGGCTGCCGACACCACTGGAGACAGAGAAAGCCCCAGGGGCCCTGTATTCGTGTGCAGCTTTCAAGACTGTATTTTCAGGGATCATTTCTGTAGTTGGTGTGCAGCTTTCAGAGCTGTTGGGGAGCTAGCTGTGTCTTATGGAATGAGTAAATACACACACACACACACACACACACACACGCTCATACACACATATGCATGCACATACAAACACACAGACGTGTATGCATACACACGTGCACACGTGAGGAAAAAGAGCTAGAAAACTAAACACACACACACACACACACACACACACACACACACACACACACACATGCCCAGCCATGTCCCAGATGATGGGTAGCAGACAGATGCTATGACCTGGACATATCTAATATTTCGACATTTTCCACAGAGTGAGTGTCAGAAATAGAAAAAAAAAAAAATCAACTTCTCGGAAAATAAAAGTATCAAGGAGAGAGGATCGCAGGCTTGACCTGGATGCTGTGCTGACAGTGAACAAGCCAGCTTTGAAAAGTAAGGAAAAAGGCCCGAGGGCCAGCCCTACCTCTCCGACTCCACCCCGTTCCTGCGTGAGCCCGTGTAGCTCTTCTTTTTGTCCACAGGCATCACGTCTGCATAGCCACCAGTCTCATCGCTGACGACGCCTGCGTGCACGGCCGCCTTGCAAATGCTGGAGGTCTGTAAGGACAGGGGGCTGTGTCAATGCCAGGTCCTGGTGCAGCCGACCACAATGACCCCAGAAAACCTCCCGCACCACCCCAGCTCCTGGACATCCATCATCACCGGCTCGCCATCATCGCTCGTCCACAAATTCCACACTGTCACACTGTGTGCCTGACCCCGGGGGATTTAGCAGAGACCAAATGAAGGCCAAATGCTTCCATGGAGTCAAGGAGGTGAATATACAAACACACAAGCAAGGTCTGTGAGGAAAACAAAACCAGGTCAGGAGAGGGCCGGAAGAGGCTGCTTCAGAGCAGTGGTGTGCAGACGAGTGTCAGAGGAGTTCCTGCCTCATCTATGTGGATGTCTGTAAGTGAAAAGCATTCTAGGCAGCGGGAGCAGACTGTGCAAAGGCCCCGAAGGAGGAGTGAACACATCATATCCCAGGAGGAGAAAGAAGGCTAGAGTGGCTGGGATGCAGTGACTCGGGCCAGCGTGGACACAGGTGGGCACTTTCAGATGCCTCCTGGGCACCGGGGCTCAGGCTGGTGTGGGGGTGTACTGCTTTCTAGACCTTAGGTGTCTTGGGGCCTGAGGGATGAGGCTCTGAGCTCAAGGCTCATCGGATAGAAGATGGGCGGGCACATCCTTTTACTTTTCATCTGGCAGTAGGGCCGTCCAGGGTGGTCCCAGGCAAGGACCAGGGTATCATTTAAGGCTGAGGTCTGTTCTGTCACCTCCCTGGCCATGTCCATGTGCCTTCCGGCTGGTGTCAGCTTTGTAGTTTAGACTGTGGATTCCACCTTTGTTTCCTGTGTGCACACCAGCCAGTGCCCGGCCTCAGAACTGCACCCCAGGCTGTGGTCTCCATCTTTGCTGTACCATGGGAGCAGCTACAGTCTTTTTAGGAAGATGGTGTCCAAGTGTCTTAACATCCTTCCTGGAGGTCTCAGCTGCACATACTGGAGCTGAGTTGATTGGCATGGGGCGGACCTGCCCAGTATGAGCACACACACTGCCCCTGACCGAATCTTAGTCCTGGCTATGGCCTATGATCCCATTTGATTTAATGAGGTGGGTGGTAACCATTATTCCTACTTCTCAAGCCAGCAAGCTGGGCACACAGGGTCAGTCACATTGCCAAAGCCACTTGAGAATTGTTGACGCCAACTGAAGCCAGGGCGAGGGCGGGTTTGGCATAACAATGGTCCCCAGAAGTGACCACAGCCTAATCCCCAGACCTGTGAACAGCAGAAGGGGTTTTGCAGATGGGATTAAGTTAAGGATGTTGGGACAGGAGATTACCGGGTTTATGCCAAAGTCCCAGTAACATCACAGTGTCCTATAACGAGGCGGGGGTGGCGCTCAGAGCTGGAACACGTAAAACTGCCCTGGCTGTTGCTGACACTGAAGAAGCCAGGAGCCCAGGCGTGCGGGTGGCCTAGCAGAGGCCAGGGCACTAGCTCTGTTTGTTGCCCTCTCTCCACACTGAAGAATGGAGTCAGCTACATACCCCGAAGTCTCCAGAGATGCCTAAATGGATGATCATGCCCTGGAGTGCTACATCATCAGAGCTGTGAATCAAGGTACTCCCTAAAGGGCCTACTTCAGGCTGGTTGATGTCTATCCTCCAAAACCATGACAATCAAGAGTCACTGATACCTAAGGAGGTGTGTGAGCATTTCCTCCAGGTTGGATTGACCATTGCCATCTTCAGTCAGAGCAGCTGTGAGTATTCCGTGAGATCCTCACATGATCCGGCCTATGGGCAGCGCCCCATAAGGGAGGGGGCGCCCAGAATCCTTAGAGACGCCCTGCATCTTGAGATTATTTAGAAGATAGAAGAGTTGACTGGGTGGGGTCTCTTCCTGTATAATTGTGAATCACCCAGGGGGAGTCTTCAATGGTGTGGCTGCTGAAACACCATCCCTGGGACTTCCTGGTGGCCTGTGAATCACCCACAGCTCCGGGAAGTACCTCCAGTAAACTCACTGGTTCGCCAAGATGAACCTGGATGGAATTCTTTCTTTGGTCTATGGGTGTCCTTCCTGGCTGGTAGAATCAAGACATCATGGTCTCCTCAGGAAAAGCCAAAGGCTGGAGAGTCCAGGAGCCACCCCAACACTCCCATACCCAAGGCTCAAAAACCAAAGGCCTGGTCTTCAATGCCAGGGAGACATGTCTTGTCTTCTTCCGTCAACAAATGATGCAAACCGGATCCTTAGCCCCAGGTGGTCCTGGAAAGTGGCCTACGAGGCCAGGAAAAGCTGGTGACTGGCAGCATCTGGTTCCAATCCTGAGCATGGCAGGATGGCCAGTCACCCTGTCTTCGCAGAGAAGCACTTTTTATTTTCTTCCCCTGAAGAAGGATCTACAACATCCAATTCCTGAAGAGGTTTGTGCTTTGAAAGGTTAAGAGGCAACAGACCCACATTTGTCTCTAAGATGGGTGGGGACACTGGTGACATCAAACCATTCTTCAGCTTCAGAATCCCCAGAAGCCACCTCTTGGAGGCATGTTAGATGAATGGACACCACATGCCTCTTGTGCCGACGGGTAACTGGCCAGCCATGGTGTTGCTGCTCATCCTGTCTAGGGACTGCCATTTCCAGGAGCGAGGCATCAGTCTCTGCTGCTGCCAGGAAAGGCCTCCTAGGATTCCTTAAGTCCCCTGGAGTTGCACACTCACGCCATGGGAGGTGCATCGTCCCCAGAGACCAGGAGGCTGTGGTTGTGCCCTTCATCCCCTCCCTGGAGTCGCTGCAGATACCGTGACACCCACATTTCCTGGATGAAACATTCATGCATGGCAGGCTGCTCTCACATCTCATGCCTGGTGACGCTCACGTCTCCGACTATTGCTAGACAAACATTCTTTCTCCTTCCCTCTCCCTGCATCCTTCCCCTGCCTCCCCTGCCACACGTAGGGGCGTTCACTGTCTGCTCATGCTAGTGTAACATCAATTCACAGACATTTCGTAACAACCCCTATGATCCTTGAGGCTCGTCAGCTAGCCCTGGCATTTGGTAGCTCTGAGACCAGGATGACCTGTACCCACTGCTTACTGTCCAGGGGCACCAGCATAGGTGACACTGGATCTGTGCCCAGCCTGTCGCTTACCCTGGCATCATGAGCCCACAAGATCATTGGGGTCACTGGTCACTATGAATCCCTCTCAGTGGATTCGAGATTGGGGGCCAGGAGCTAAACAACCTGCCCACGGTCACTCAAGGACAGAGAGGCCATGATCCCATGGACAGTGGGAATCAGTGAAGAAGAATAAAGGCTGCTGTGTTCCTCAAAGCGAGGTTCAGGGTTGCGCCTGACCTGGTACACAGTAACTGCCATAGGCAAAGGCCACCAACTGCCAAACCCTCTGTCACCATCACCAGGACCCCAAACTCTCAAGGACTGTCCTTGACTATGAAGGACCTTCAGCAGCAGACCACAGCCACCAGCAGACAGGCCTTCTGGGAACGTGTTCAGATGCAGGTTCTGCAGCTCTGCTCAGGTCCACTGGGTCAGGACAGCTGCAGAGGGCCTGTCTGAAACCACCACTCCCCTCTGGGATCCTGATGCCCACACAACGGGAGTTTGCTAGAGCAGCAGATGAGGCCAGGAGGATGGAAACTGAGGCCCAGCTGGGGAAAGAAATCCACATGGGTAATTCCCCTGGCTGGGGCCAGCTTGGGCCTCCTGACCTCGGCTCTGCTGTCTGAGCCACACCCCGACAGTCTTGCCTGCAGCTCACCACCACAAAGGGAGCTGCCGCCAGGACAGGCACTCTGCAAACGGCTGTATCCGTGGCACTCGGAGGCCCGTCAAAGGTCTGGAGACTACACTCCCAAAATAAATCTCTTAGCTAAACAGACATTTTCCAAGAGGCAGCATCATTTCCCAGAATACAAAGTGACCTAGAAACACAAGCCAGGAGAGCCTAGGGATGGGGGCACACTCTTGCTCCCTCTTCTTGCCTATGCCATCCTCCCCCTCTCTCTTCTCCTCTCTCCTTCTTTTTGAAGGATTTTTACCATCAACAACTGCAGTATCTTTTCCTCCAACAAATACTGAGCCATTACTGCATGCCAGGCCCCAGACAGAAGCCCCGCCATTTCCAAGGATCACTGCCCAAGTAGGTGCATTCATTAAAGGCTTCATTCACTAACACGCCTGCTCCTGTCAGCGCAGGCACAGCTAAGCAGAAAAAAGGCAGAATAAGAGAAAATCGAGAGGGTACACCATCTCACTTTGCCATGCGTTTGCTGTGGCACGCGGATCAGGCTGTTCTGAGCCTTGTTTTCCCCCTTTGCAAAATGATAAGGATTCCTAAACAAGGCATTTTTTAAAAACTTGAAACGCAGAACATAACAGATACTGAATAAAAAGCTTGGCCGCATTACTATCACACAGCCCCGTGGAGGGGAGAAAAAGAGTAGAGCACCTTTGTTTTGAACTTCTAACTTATGCTTTATGTGTTTAGTTGTTATGTTATTTAGTGCATACAGATTTGATCTTCATATCTTTGCATGAAAATCTGCTTTCTTAAAATCTCTTGTGCTCTTGCCTGAAGAATTGTTTTGTTCCACTCACCGCTTTTAAATTTGAATTTTATTTTATCAGCTAGTAACATGGTAACTTTTTAAATGGTTTGTATATGGTTGAAATAGTTTTGTCCATTCTTTTATTTTGAAAACATTTCAAAAAAATTTTTTTTCATTTTAAACATTTTAAAATCACAGTCTGGGCCCCCTCCCCCCCTTTTCTTTAATTTTTTTTTTTTCTTTTCTTTTCTTTCACTTCTGAGGATGGAACTCAGGACTTCATATTAGGTGAACTATGACAATCAATACATGGCATTTTACTTCTCCATAAATGCTCTAACATTTAGAACTTAATTTCAGCTAAACAGCTTTCCAGAAGTTTTTAGGCTCATAAGGAAAAAAAGACAAGGAAAAAAGCTTAGTCATGAAGGCCACTTTGGCCTTATGGAACTAAGTGACTTCACGGGTACAGGAATCTGGGACAATTGAAGGCAGATGGAAGCAAAGATGGTGGTAGTGAGGGAAAAAGGCCGTTTACAGAGGTGGGGAAAGTGTGAGTGATGCCTCAGCTGGAGACAAATGATACGAGCAGCTGGCAAGGTTTCAAGGTAGAAGATACCCTTGGCTGGGCAAGGCTGGCTGGGCCTGGGATTTCCACTCAAAAAGAAGAAAAGAACTCAGAGGGGTTACACACACTCGCACCTTCTGGGTCACGGTGGCCCTACGCCCTGGACACTGGAGGAAACTGGCTAATCCCTGAAAATCAACAAAAGAAAACTGGGCCTTCATTTCTGAGTTAGGAGGGAAGACGAGGAGACAGGGGCTGATGGGAATACTGGGGTCTCGCCATAGAGGATTTGTTTTGCTTTGTTTTCTTCTATGCGCTTACAGCTAAGAGCATGCAAGGCAAAAAGAAACAGTGAGTAAGCTGAAACCGCACATATAGAAAGAATACAGAGAAATGGAAAGGTGACAGAGCTGGCCAGTTCTCTGTCAACGTGGTACAAGCTAGGGTCATCTGGGAAGATGGAGTCTCAGCTGAGAAAATGCCTCCATCAAACTGGCCTGTAGCAAGTGTATAGGGTCTTTTCTTGACTCAGTGATTGGTGTGGGAGGACCCAGGTCACCAGGGTCAGTGCCCCTCCTGGGCAGATGGTCCTGAACTATGTAAGAAAGTAAGCAAAGCCAGACAATGTGGAGCATGCCTGTGATCCCAGCACTCTGGAAGGCAGAGGCTGGAGGATCTCTGAATTTGAGGCCAGCACAGTCTACAAAGTGAGTCCAGGACATCCAAGGCTACTCAGAGAAATCCTGTATAGAAAAACAAAACAAACCAAACAAAGCAAGCAAGCCATGGGAAGCAGCCAGTACGCAGTGTTCAGGCAATTGCTGCCTCCAAGTTCCTGCCTTGAATTCTGCCCTGACTTTCCTCAGCGATGGACTGGGGTCCGAGGACTGTAAATTGAAATAAACCCTTTCCTCCAAAAGTTGCTTTTGGCCATGGTGCTTGTGACAGCAACAGAAGCCCTAACGATGGGAGTGATTAACCATAGAGGAAATGAAGCCTGTGAAACAGTGACCTTCAAACCACAACGACCATCTAGGGGAGAGGAGAAGATCTAGAACTTTCATTCACAAACACAGACAGTGGGAGCCAGACCCATCTGTGAGTGGGACACTGGGGCTGTGGCTGCAGGAACTGGCAGGCTAGGTGTAGCCACAGGCTACAGCGCGGGATCTCAGCTCACGGCTCCCACACCTTGGCCTGGCTTTCTAAGGTGGCTACTCACATCAGCATAGATGTTGGTTCCAAACACAGGGGCCCAATAGGACGGCTCCTCTCCGCAACGTGCAGGACACTGGACTCTAGAAATGAGAAGCAATGATAGTAAGGAGTGGTGTGGGGCCAGTAGGACATGGTACCCTGGGCTCACTCCTTGTCTGAGTTTTCAGGGGAAAGAAAACTACCATACTTTCTTGTTCTCTCGCATTATCATTGTTTTATTTCTCTCTCTCTCTCTCTCTCTCTCTCTCTCTCTCTCTCTCTCTCTCTGTGTGTGTGTGTGTGTGAACTCATACATGCCATGGTTTATGTGTACACATCAGAAGACAACCTACAAGCGTTGGTTCTCTCACCACATGGGTCCCGGGGCTGGAACTCAGGCTGCCAGGCTTGGCAACAGGTGTTCCACCCACTGAGCCATCTTGCTAGTCTGCAGTTTGCACAGAGGCCTGGGAATCACAGCTCAGAGGAGGAGCACTTCTGTGGCCTTGGGTCAAGCCCAGCTCTAGCAGAAGGAAAGGAGACAATTGTCCCCAGGATGGTAAACACATCCTTGTCTTTAATTAACCATGCATGTACAGCTTGAAAACCCCACAGAAAAATAAAGCAAAGAGCAACGAGGTCCCAGGAGAGGCGCGCTGAGCTGTGGGATTGCGCCTTCCTTACCTGGGTATTGGTGGGGTGTGCTGTGAGCACAGATTGGAGATCGTTATCAACAGAGTTTTTAAGGCTACTTCCCTATGTGTTGAGGAAGGGTGGAGGACCCTCACCTCAGTGACTCGGAATGTTCCAAGAAGAGCACAGATCTCTTGAGGCAGAAAGGGTTAGATTACTATGGAACAATGGCCTCAGCCCAACTGGTGGCCCCAGGGCTGAAGAGGGCTCCTGGACTGGAAATAGGTGGGCCCTGGTGGCTGGCAAGCCCCACATGAGCATGAGCTTTGCCTAAGAAAAGGCCTTTTGTGTCTGTCTGGCACAGTTTACCACAGGCCGAGTCCAGGGACCTGGAAGCCAAGATGGCTGCCGGAAGCCACCTGGCCCAGACACAGACAGGATGCTTGGCAGGAAGGAAGCTAATCAGGCAGGCCGAGGGAGCTCTGTGGAAGAACAGAAGGAGCAGGCAGGGGAAGAGTGGGGATGGGGATTGTGGTGTGTGTGTGTGTGTGTGTGTGGTATAGGAAGGTTTGTGTGCTGTGTGCTGTTTGTGTGGTTTGTGGTGTGGCGTGTGTGTGTGTGTGTGTGTGTGTGGGTGTGTGTGGTGAGTGTGTATGGTATTTGTGGTATGTGTGTTTTGTGGAGTGGTGTGCATGTAGGATATGTGTGTGTGGTGTGTATATGTGTGTATCTGATGTGGGTGTGTAGATGTAGTTTTTTAAAAACACAATCGTCCAGTCTACGAACTCTCAAACCTGCTCTTGGTGTGAGGTCGGGAAGTTGTATGTATGGACACGTGGAGCCTGACAAACTGTTCGTTTGTGCTCCCTGCCACTTTCCTTCTGTTTCTCTGTGACACTCAAGAAATCCACTAAAGTTGTCTGACGGCCCTTGAACGCTTGCTGGAGCCAGTGTCACCCCCCTAACAATGCCTCTGTAGGCTTTCTTCTGTGCACACAATGGTTCCCCCTGCGGGGGGGGGGGGTGGCTGTTGCCAGAGAACACTAAGTAGAGAGACACAGGCTGCAGGTCTACCTTCTACTCCTTCCAGAGTCCAGTCTTCAGGCCCCGGGGTTCCTGGGACAGACAGCCTGTCACTCAGCACCAGAGGTGACTGCATTTAACCGAAGGCTGTCTAGCCCAGGGCTGTCAGCTGGGGGGAGGGGGAGGTCACAGCTATAGTGTGGCTGAGTCCTGTACTGGCCGGAGGTCAGCTTCTCTTTGTTGTGTTTTCTGACAGGGGAATAACCTGTGACAGGTAAGTGTGTCCAGGCTCTACTGAGTCCAGGAAGGGGGACATTTCCATGTCCCCTTCCAAGGGGCTTTATGGCAACTTCAGATACAAGGGGTCCCTAGGACAAGGAGAACCCCTCTCTGGTGAGTCAGGTTCAACAGACAAGGTTACTCTCTGTTATGTTCACCAAAGCTGGGGCAGGGAAGCTTCCAAGCTCAACGCTCTCTCCCCTGAGGCCCTGGGGTGTGGGGGCACCCTGGGTATGTAATGACCTTAACCTGACACTCACACCGAGTAGAGGGACTTAGGATAGGAGTTAGACATCGCCAGCTTAGTATAAAGGACTGACATCTGGGCCCAGCTGGGCACAGAGCCTCCTGTGCATCCCAGACCCGGGAAGGCCAGCAAGAAGACAGCAGGGCAGGAGAAACCTCAGCCCCTCCTACCTCGGGCAGTGGCTGGCCGGCTTCTCGAAGGGGCAGAGCTGTGCCACTGTGCTGTAGCAGTCCACTGCCGTCTCTAGAACAGGAGACGGGAGGTGTCAGGTCATGGCTCACAGTTCAGGCTGCGTGTTTTCACTCACACTGTGCAGACAGGCCCACAGCTTAGCGTGTCTGCAGGCGCACACCTACCTTGGTCTCCCCACGGGCTGCTGATCATACTCGCCATTTGATGCTTGCTTTTGAAACCCGTGCCCTGCCCTGCCATCTCTGACCATCCCAGGTGTGACTCTGTGTCTACACATGGAGAAGCCGAGGGACCGTAGTGGCTCCTGCTTCCGTTTCTGATCTCCCTGGCATCTATCGGTGCCAGGACAGTGACTCTGGCCATCAAGGCCTTTAAACAGCAGACCTACACTGACCACATCTGTGGTATTCAGCCATGCCCCAGTGGTTCTGACTCAGTCATTGACAGCCAAGTTCAAATCCAGATGTGCTTAGAAAGCAGTAAGGGAAGGGGCTCTTCAGGACCCTCCTGACAGCCTTTCTGGGAACAATGCCTCAGGCCAAAATGATAACTATAAAGAAAGGATCAAAGGAAGGGGGACTTCCTGGGCAATCCCAGCCGGCCCATGCACATTCTGTTCCCTTGGGGCCTGGCCCACTTACCTTTCACTTTTGACACGGTGAAGGAGCTGGAAGGCTTGTATTTGCTGGAAGGGAAAAGGTGAGTCAGTGTATGTGCCCCTAACAACCCACACACCTCACACTGCCCTGCATGAAACAGGGGAACTGAAAAGCTTAGAATATTCCAGAGTGGGACTCTTCCAGCAGCCTAGGGAAGCCTTCGGACCCCTTCTTAGAATAACACATTTCTTTTTTTTGGTTTCTTGATACATGTTCTAGAGGGGCTGGAACTCACTAACCTCAAACCCACGGTAATCCTGCCTCAGCCAGAAAAAATAAAAATAAAAAATAAGGTTCTTAAATGCACAAGATGAAGCCAGGCCGGTGGCCAGAGGTTAAGATACAGAGTTCAACCAGGTGGCCCAGCCCTAGGAGACCCAGACTGGAGCAGCTGGCAGCCCACAGGACAGAGTCAGCTGTGGGACACGGGTTGTCTTTCGTTTTCCTGTTTTCTTAGACGCTTCCCAAAGTTTCAGTCATGTGTGGACGTGGTATCCTCCTGTCTCTGCCTCCCCAGTTTCAGGATCACAAATAGATCAGACACAGGTCCTCAGGTTTGCACTTTACCATATGCCCAGCCCTCAAAAACGCTTCTACAATAAGCAAACTCTGTCAGGGCCCTCACCCGCCCCCATCTCCCATCCCCCATCCCCACAAGACAGGTACCTCAGGGACTCCATGCCATTTTTCTGAGACTTGACAAAGAAGGGTACCATCCCATTCCTAGTGACATCCACCAGGCCACCTCGGTCATCAATGACACCATGGTGGATGGCAGCTCGACATATGCTGGAAGACTACGAGCAGAAAAGAGGCCACAGATGGACAGAGCTCCTTTCCCAGAGTCATCTGAGCCACTTGTCCCCGGCCAACCAAAACCAAAAAACCAAAACATACCCCACCCGACCATTCACATGTGGCCGACCTTGGCCACATCCTGTTCCTAGATGGCTTAAGAGTTCATCTTGGCCGCTTAAGCCCTTTCCAGCTGAGTATGTTGGTCCCAGTCCCTCAGTGACCTTCAGTCCCCTTTCCCAGAAATGGTCTCAGCAGCTTTTGAGCCACGGGGCCATTCAGATCAGTCCATTCGGACATTCCAGGTTGAGCCAGGAGAGAGAACACCGGTCTCCATGAGCCCCCACTTGCTTTTAGGGGGGGCTTCCCACTTGCCATGTACAGAAGCGCTGGCCACACTCACACTTTCGTAAAACAGAGATCCGAAAACCTTCGCCTTGTTGTTCAGACAGCCTGCGGGGCACTGGTACCTGATGGGTGAATAAAGAAAAGCTCGCTGGTGAAACTTCCCGGCGACATCGCGATTTTCCCTCACGAGCTTTCTTGAATTTTGTAAATATGTCACTGACGGATTCCACCGCTATGAAAATTGTGTGTGTCTCCATTTGTATGCACAGGTGGAGGTGTGGGTGCCTGCAGATTCCAGGAGAGCTGGTTAGTTCCCAGGAGAGGCTTTTGTGAGGGCTGGAATTCAAGCCCTGGTCTTCCTTCACACCCAGCAACGACCATTCTGAACTGCCGAGCCATCTCTCCAGCCTTTGTTTGTTGTGAGATCGAGCCTTACTTTTCGGCCCAGGATGACCTGGAATTGATTATGGCCTCAAATTTGTGACAATCCTCTTGCCTTTGCCTCCTCAGTGTTAGGATGACAGGCACACACTACCCAGTGTGTGTGTGTGTGTGTGTGTGTGTGTGTGTGTGTGTGTGTATGTGTGTGTGTACATATACGTGGTGCATGAGTGTGGCAGCCAAAGGTCAGTGCTGAATGTCTTCTTCTTGTTGTTAATGAGGTTAACATAGAACAATGAGGCTCCTGTTCACCACAGACCCAAACCTAACCTATAGGAAAGCCTTCAAGTTCACGTCCACAGATTCTCCAACTTCCCTTGTAAATAGGAATATGCCCAGCACAAAGACAGCAACTCACCCCAGCTGCACATCAACTGTACCAGGACAAAGACACGGCCAAATGGATCTTTTTTGTTTGTTTCTCTGTGCAGCCCTGGCTGTCCCGAACTTCTTCGTAGACCCATGCTGGCTTCAGACTCACAGGGATCCACCTGCCTCTGCCTCTCTGAGTGCTGGGATTACAGGTGTGCGCCCTGGGTTTGGGTGTGACACTTGACACCATTTGCCTTGTGGCACCAACACTCAGTGGTTTCCTCTAGAGGAACATCTGCAGAGGTTCCCACAGCTGCACAGGGCACCCAATGGGTGTCCCCCTGGGACAGCCACATCTTGGCTACTCTGTTCCCTGTTCACTCACATCCATGGGAGTAAAGGCTGTCCCACCAACTGGACTACAGGTCCCTCGGGTGATATGAAGAGCCACCTTCTCCTTCTAATGGATGTTCCAAACAACTCACTCAGCTCTCAACAGACTCACACCATGCCAGCATCCCTGAGCAGAGGCCCTGAGTGACACTTTCTAACACTCTCCTAAATGATGCTATCACCCCCTCAGGGAGCAGGGTTCATGTTCTGCCTGGGCAGAGCACCACCCTGCTAAATCCTCAGAGACTGCACACTTTCAGCTAAACCTCAGGCTAAATCTGGAAGCCAGCTCCAAAGGCAGGCCTCACACCAAGGGGTCAGCCACAAACTGAAGTGAGAGCTGGTCTGCCAGCACCCATCAGGGTTGAGATACTGTTTTTGATTTTATAATAAGAGGCTCCATGTCTATCATTCCCATAATCACGGGGACCCTTCTCTGGACCAGAGACAAAGCACCTGGCAGTAATACTTGCCTAGTAGGGTTAGTTTAGGATGCGCTGGCTGATGTCTGGGAACAGTTTTGGTTGTCCCCACTGGCATTTGGTGGAGATCAAGGTCGGGGAGTTTGCTCAACATTCCATAATATACCAGGTACCCCACCTCATTGTTTCATGTGCCCCAGGAGTGACAGTTGAGAAATGCTGGTGACATGTGCTCAGTCTGAGGCAGTGGTCAGGGGTGACAGTGGATGTCGTGGTTGGGGGACAGCAGGCCACCACTGTCAGGGGGACAGAGGAGTGTCACGGTCAGATTGGAGCATGGCGCATATGGTATGCTGTGCTAACAGTAGGAGCGGTATTACCCCCACATCTTTCCAGGAGGCTCAGAGTAGGAAGCAAGGCTTTCGCAAATCGCGTGGCTTGACACATGCCTCACGAGGGTCCTAAAGGCAGCTAGCCCAGCCCAGTCCAGCCGAGTGGGGCCCTCACCTGTTACATGTGGATCCCTTGCATGTGTCCTTCATCTTGGTGTCACAGTGGACCACTTGGGCTAGGAGAGACATGAGAACGGGACTATGAGATCAGGAGGGTGAATCCTGGCTAGAAGACTCCTCCATCATTCCAAGGGACATTCTGGAATGCTCTTAATGGTCCAGGCTGTCCTGGAACTCACTCTGTAGACCAGGCTACCCTCCAACTCAGAGCTTTACCTGCCTCTGCCTCCTGAATGCTGGGATTAAAGGGATGTGCCGCCACCTTCCAGCTTCTTGTCATTTCTAAGACAGGTTTTCACGATCAGCACAGGCTGGCCTCACTTGAAATCCTCCTGCCTCAGCCTCCAGAATGCTGGGATGACGAGCCCCTATCGCTATGCCCAGCTCCAGCCTTACTTGTCACTTCAGACAGAGGCAGTTGTAGCCTGGCATAAGTTATTTTCCACTGAGACCCATTACCACCCTCAAACAAGGTAGACACAGCAGTGCTCACCTCCAAAGATTCTTATGAGCATTAGATAAAAATAAATAAGGAAGGAAGGAAATAAATCATGTGACCATGATGGTTGCCTGACACACACACTCAAGTCCCTACAGCCCTACCTGGCTCTCAGAGGGTAAGGCTTACAAAGGGGTGGTCTGTCCAAGGGGTATGGCTTGCGGGAGACGGAGTATACAGAGGAGTAGGAGGGTGAATTTTTAGGCCGCAGGGTTTGCACGAGCCCTCATTCCAGCCTGGACATAGGGATCCTGGCTGTTCTTATCCACATTATATCCCTTGCAACCATTTGCCAACCATTTCCACACTGGGAGCAGTGTTAAGAAAAAACTAACAAGCCAGGTGTGGTGGCTCATGCCTTTAATCCCAGCACTTGGGAGACAGAGACAGGTAGATCTCTGAGTTCGAGGCCAGCCTGATCTACAAAGAGAATTCCAGGATAGCCAAGGCTGTTACACAGAGAAACCCTGCCTTAAAAAAAAAAAAAAAAAAGGAAGAAAGAAAGAAAGAAAAAAGAAAAGAAAAGAAAGAAAAAAACTAACAAGAGGCTGGACAGATGACCCAGTATTTAAGAGCATATACTGTTCTTGCAGAGGACTGGAGCTCAGTTCCCAGCACCCAAGGTCGGGCAGTTCACAACTGTCTGTAACTCCAGATCCAGAGGATCTGACATGGGGGGGGGGCACTGCATTCATGTGCACATAACCACACACAGGTAAACACACAATTAAACATAATCAAAATAAATCTGAAAAAGAGATGAACGAGACTGTAATTTTGCAGTATTAAATCTGGCCCTGTCAGGACAGCCAGGGCACCAGCCCACTTTCTGGCTAAGCCAGCTATGCGTTCACTGCTGGCTGGGCATGTTTGAAGGCCAAAAGAAGAGAGAGCCTCATGTAAGGAAAGAGTCTTGGGTGTCTGAGGAGAGTGGACACACCTTCCCCTGGCAAGTCCACTGTTGTCTTCTCTAATGCTGAGAGACAGGGAACTCCAGGCATTCAGTGTGATCAGTGGCCTTGCTGTGGGAAACACCCACCAGCCTGTGCCTACACACCAACTAGATAGGGGCTGAGCTCTAGCTGGGCAGGGAAGCAAGTAAGCCTTAGGGGGTGAGGTGTCCGGGGCAGAGAAGACAAGAGGTGAGTTTGGAACAGTCCTCATTTCGGGATTTCTAAGTCTCTGGGAATAGCCAATGTCCACCCAAAGGGTGGGGATTGGAAGCAATTCATCCTGGTCTCAGTGCTGGGAGTCATCCACCGACTCTGGGTGGCTGGCTCATGCTGCTGCAAGCAGTCAGGCGGTCACAGCTATGGTCACCCTCCTTGTACGGATGAGCAAATGAGTCAAGGCAGGGGCTGATCCTGGAGTCTGGGGAAGGATGTGTGGACCATCCTGGAACTGGCCTGGATGTGGTATGCACTGATTGATTTCTGAGTGGCCAGCAAGCCCTAGAGAAACCCAACTTCCTCCCAGATTCCCTTTGAAAGTCTTAGGAAAATCTAACATTAAAATATCTCCCTCGGGGAGGGGCTGGAGAGATGGCTTAGTGGTTAAGAGCACTGACTCCTCTTCCAGAGGACCTGAGTTCAATTCCCACAACCTCATGGCAGCTCACAACTGTCTGTAACTCCAAGATCTGACACCCTCGCACAGACATAACATTCAGACAAAACAACCAATGCACATAAAATAAAAACAAACTATTAAAAAATCTGCCCTGGGAAGTGTAGTGTAGCTCAGTGGGTACAGCGTTTGCCTAGGTAGCTGGCAGGAAGCCCTGGGTTCTGTCATGGGTACCACCTAAATTAGGTATGGTGCATGTGCAAGCACAAGGGTGAGGAGTTCAAGGTCATCCTCGGCTACACACCAAGTTCAAGAGCACTCTCGGCTCCGTGAGATTCTGCCTTCAAACAAACAAATATCCCGCCTGGAGAAGAGAGCCACACACCATCCTCCCTCAAGGCTTACTTCTGTGACCTAAAAGCTTCGTTTGCAAACAAGACTTGGGGTTGCACCTAGCCAGCTCCAGCCCATCCTCTTCCTGTTACGGAATACCCAGGTCCCCTCCTCCACCATCCCCTATCAAAGGTGGCTTGGGGGGACACAGGCACCCAGAGGCTGGGGATACCAACTCACTCATGAAGTTGACCACTGGGGTCTTCTTGGGCTTCGAGGGTCTGACAACCCTGGGCTGAACCCAGACATGTGTTTCCTCAGGAGCAGGGGGTGATTCCACCTCGTTTGTCTCGTCAGCTTCCGGCTTCTGATTGTAAGGCTCTTCTAGTAGGTGGTTAAGAGTGAGAAAGAGAACATGCTGAATTCACCCAGAATGCCTGTCTTAGTTAGGGTTTCTATTTCTGTGATGAAATACCATGACTAGAAAGCAAGTTGGGGAGGAAAGGGTTTATTTGACTTGTACATCCATCATTAGAGGAACTCAGGACAGGAACTCAAGCAGGGCTGGAACCTGGAGGCAGGAGCTGATGCAGAGGCCAAGGAGGGTGCTGCTTAATGGCTTGTTTCCCCAGGCTTGCTCAGCCAGCTTTCTTATAGACCCCAGGACTACCAGCCCAGGATAGCACCACCCACCATGGGCTGGGCCCTCCTCCATTGATCACTAATTGAGAAAATGCCTTACAGCTGGATCTCATGGAGGCATTTCCTCAACTGAGCTCCTCCCTCCCTGATGACTCCAGTTTGTGTTAACTTGACAAACACACACACACACACACACACACACACACACACACAAAACCTAGCCAATACAATGCCCTTCGTTTTGTTTTTGAGATAGACTCTTACTGTATACACCAGGCTGGCCTCAAACTCATGGAGATCCACTTGTCCCTGGCTCCCAAATGCTAGGGTTAAAGGTGTGCGCCACCAAATCCATCCCCAAAATAGGGACTAAACTCATTTGAGATTTGGCTTCACAAAGAGTCGTTTCAAGCACAGTGAGAAGGTTATGTTGGGGACAGGCAGTCAACTCACTTCCATGTTTGCTTTGGACCTTAGAGAGGCAGCCTGGGCTTAGATCAAGGTGCAGCAGCCACGCCTGGAGGTTAGAATAGTCATTTGTCCCTCCTCATCTTCCACACAACCGTCTGTCCCCATCCTTAACCATAGCCTCAGAGCTGTAGCTCTCTCTGAGGTCCCTCTGCTTCCTGGTTTTGTTGGGCTACAGTCCCAAAGACTCATGCCACACTTTTACCCCGAGTGACAGGGACCGCTCACCCTGCTCAAGCCATGGCTTGGCAATGGAGATTTGCTGTCTTAACATTGGACCTGGCTGGGCAGAGTGGCTCATACCTGTAATCTCGGCATGCAGGAGACTGAAGCAGGGGGACAAGTTCACGGCCAGCCAGCCCATATAGTGAGTAACATGACAATCTAGACTACATTATGAGACCCTATCCCCTAGCTGGCTTCCTATTGATGTGATAAATACCACAGCCAAAAGGACAGTGGGGAGGAAAGAGTTTATTCAGCTTAAACGGATTACAGTTCAGTGAAGGAAGCCACAGCAGGAACCTGGAGGCAGGAACTGAAGCAGAGGCTATGGAGGAACAATGCTTGCTGCCTTGCTCTCCATGGCTTGCTCGGCCTGCTTGTACAACTCAAGACCACCTGCCCAGGGGTGGTTCCACCCACAGTGGGCTGGGCCCTCCCATGTCAATCATTAATCAAGAAAATGCCCCCACAGACTTGCCTGCTGGCCAAGCTGATGGAGGCATTTTCTCAGCTGAGGTTCCTTCTTCCCAGATGACACTAGTTTGTGTCAAGATGAGACACTACCCCCCCCCAAAAAAAAGCCCTAACCAGTACACTCTCTCTCAAAAAGCATTAGCCCTGGTACACAGAACTTTGCAAAACCTCAGCTCCTGGTTTAAAAGATTGCTGCTTACTTGCTCTCAATCTTTGTCCACCCAAGGCATCCTATACTATCCCTTCTCCTTCATCATGACCTCCCCCTTTCAAAGCACCATTTTATGGGACAAATTGTCCCTCTTGGCCTCATTAATTCCCATTCTCATCCAGGACGGTGGACCGCCGGGACACCAGACTCTGACTTACAGCAAAGCAGAGCCTGAGGGTGGGCTGGCTTTCCTGTGCTGCCTTTACCCACGTTGAGCCCCTAGGTGGCCCCACTGAGGACCACAGTTCTCCACAAGAGTCTGTATGGCAGAGCCAGGAAGCACGCTTCCGGAAACACACCTCAAAGGAGAACCCATGGGGCTCCCTGATGTTCAAGGAACCTGCTGAGCACACCTCCCTCATGCCCTTTTGCACCTCAGCCCAACAGCCTAACCTTGCTGATTAATGCTCCTATTGGCCAATGAGGGGGACGAGTCTCCGCCCACCCCCACCCCCCAGGCTGGCAGTCTGCTTCCTAAGAAAATGCTGTCTCCGGTGCCAGAGTCAGACTGTTTGGGCCAAGACTATTTCAAGAAGAAAAAATGAAGCACCCACAGGCACCTCTGATTCCACAGAGGCCCTTCTTCCCCACGAGCTGTCTTCAGAGAGTAGCAGCCCGGGGCTTCATGTCCTGCACCACCATGACAGGTAGCCAAAAGAAGGGTCAACAAGTGAGGCGCCCCTGTCGTTCTAGGTGGGGACCTGCGCAGTGGGTGGGAGCTGACTCATGCCGGGCTAGCCCTGGCCTGAGAGGAGAAGGACAGGGAAGACAGAGGTGAAAGACTATGCATGGCTGGCTGTAATTTCATCTGTGTCACCAGGAGCCCCAGCTTCATGGCCCACCAAACCCCCAGCATTCTGTACACAGGAGAAGCTCACCAAAATCCCAAGCAACAAGTGACACCAGCACGTGCCCCCCCCCCCCCCCACACACACACGAGAGCCAAGGAATAAGAATGCCCAGCAGCAAGGCCTAAGGTTCCTAAAGCACAGTAGCACCAGCTCTGGGCGGAACCCCCGGGGCTGCACAGGCAGCCTCAATGGCTATCCCATCAATGCAGCCACTCACAGGCCCCTCTCTGTCTGGGCATGGGCTGGGTTTCTTCCATTGGCTTTAAGGTATGATGACTCAAAAGGCCAGCTTCACTGAGCCAAATCTGGTTTGGAAGGGTCTGAGGGGGCTCACTCTTTCAGAATGAGGGTGGACAGTCCTGGTCCCTAGCCCCACGCATAAAAATGGAAAGCTGAAAAGTCATGGACCCAACCCCTCCCGTGAGGTGCCAGAGGGATGTGTGACTCAAAGGGACTTGGGCACTTCCTAGTAACCATCCCTGCATACCCCAGGCTCTGCTCACTCCCAGCCTATTCAACACACAGTGTGTTCCAGGTCCCCCCTGTGACTGGTGACAACTGAGCATTCAGGCCCTCCCCCAACTTCTCATCCTGCTGTTATAAGGGTCATGGCAACCACTTCACACACGAGGATGCTGAAGCTGAGAGAGGCGAAGGGACCCATCAGAGGGGCTGGAGAGATGGCTCAGCATTTAGGAGCACTGACTGCTCTTCCAGATGGACCTGAGTTCAATTCCCAGCACCCACATGGCAGCTCACAACTGTCTGTAACTCCTGTTCCAGGGGACCTGACACCCTCACATGCAGGCAAACACCAATGTACATAAAATAAAACTAAATAACTTTTTTGAAAAGGACTCATCGGAACTCACAGAGCTGGGATGTGGCTGGGCAGAGAGCTGGGTTTCTCCCCAGCCTGTTATCCCCCACAAGTGCCGGATGGAAGGAAACTTCTATCCTTATCCCTAAATCCTTGTGTCCCCATTATAGGTCATGGCCTTAAGGGTGCCACGGCACACCCTTATTTAGTGGCTTATGCAGATAAGCTGAGTTAGGGGAGGTTTTCTTCAGGGTTAGCTGAGAAACCTACAGCGCCTGCCAAGCAGAGTTGGGTGTTTTCCACCACAAATAAAGACATAAGCACATGGGCTCCGTGGGATGGGTAAGCCTATGTCTGGGGCCTCTGTGTGCCCTGGCTGCTTGAAAGAGCCCTCTGTGGAGCTGAGGGTCTGTTTACTCACCAGCACGCAGGACGCACCTGCCCGGCACCCTGGAGTGCACCAGCAGCTGTAATAACAGGGCAACCAGGTGCTTGAGGAGTTTGGGGGTCACGAGAACATGGCGGCAGGTGCCTGTCTGTCTGGCCTTCAGAGAGCTCCCTGAAGAGCTGTCACTGTGCATGGGATGGACCGCAGGCGGGGTTGAAATTGTCCCTGCTCCTATCGCATCCCTCACTTCAGCTAGCTGGATAGCCGAGAGCCTGGCCTTCTGGGATCTAGGACCTCTGCTCTTCCACATCCCAGGGTCCAACAGACCTCATGCCCATCTCAGGGACACTACAGGCAAGAGGGCCACTACTGTCCCGTGCAGCGCAGCTCCTCCTTCCCCTGTTGGCCCCGGCCAGCTGTTGGAACCACCCAGAACACAAATCTCAACCCCAAACATCTGCTCCACTGGGGACTCCCTGTGCCTCTTCTGAGACATGACTTCTGAAAGCCAGGAGAGCATGTTAGGTGTGAGAAGGTGCGGTTTTTACAGTAGAGAGAAAAATGGATGTTTCCTAAGCAGCCCAGAGTGAGCCAACAGAGCCACAGGCAGAAGGCAGCCTGAGCTTCAGCTGCTCTGGCCCCAGGCAGCCTTGAGAGCAGTCACTCTTTAGAAAATGTGTTCAGGACGAGGCTGCCAGGGCCTGGGGCTGATTGGGAACCGTCCAACCACCTGGAGGTTTTGTTTGGGGGGAGATCCGAGGAGGTGAAAGTATTGCTATGTATCTTACACTGGTCTCAAATTCATGGCAATCCCCCTGTCTCAACTGCCCAAGTGCCAGGATGATAAGAGGTGTGAGCCACCGCCTCTTACAACCATCTATTTTAAGCAGGCTGAGCATGCTAAGGGAGGTGAGGAGGAGGTCTCAGGTCAAGGCCATGTCCACTGCCCACTGGGGCCAAGCCAAGGAGCTGCCTGGGTGGGTGGGGGGCGGGGTAGGGGGCGTGTCTCAGGACATCGGGGTCTTCAGGTGGCAGGGACTGAATGCAGAGAGCAAAAGGGCTCAGACCCAGAATGTGTCAGGGGTGGCTGCAGGGGTGAGTCTGAATCTGACGTCATTTCCACGTCATCCCTCACGGTCTGTGGCTCAGAGTGCTGGAAGCCACACAGAGGGCTGGGGCCAGCGCACCACCTACCTCGGTAGCACAGGTTGTTTCGGCAGCTGCCTCCATAGCTGGGCGGGCACTCAGAGCAGGGAGGGCCGTGCTTGTAGGGAGCCTCGCCAATCCAGTTTCCCCTAGAGACAGAGCAGAATCGCTGTGAAGGAGGTCACCAGGGAGCCCTCAAACCAAGTCCCTGACGTTAGGAGAAAGACAAGGCCACTTGTCTTGGGTAAGGGACAGGCAGCTGCTTGGCCTCCCCCGGCCCGTGCCAGTCAGCCAGGGAGCTCTGGGCACTATGATGAGACCCTGTCACTGAGCACTGTGTTAGTAATGGCTCCCTGGGTGACATATGGAGCCCCAGACCCATCGGAGCAACCTCGGGACCCCTAACCCAGCGGGCCTTGGTTCATTATTTATTCAGTGGGTAGCCACCAGGACAAGCTCTTGGTCAAGGCTCTTGACAGTATCTATAAAGCAGAGATGCCCACCAGGGTGGTCTGTGGTAGTTTTCTAGGGAGGCAAGGGTTTCTGCTAGAGCGAACGAGATATGCCGCAGACACCTCTATGTACTCGGTGTCCCACTGCAATGGCCGAAGAGTCATGACACCAAGCAGGGAGGGAGGTGGTCTGCGTTGGGGAGCTCGCCTCCTCCTCTGCCACCGTCACAGCACGTCCTCCTCTCTACAGTTCCACCTGGACAGCTGGGACAGTCTCTGGGCATTGCTGTGGACCTCACAGTTCTAACCCCTCAAGTATTTGGGTAGGGGATGCACAGTAGGGGACACTGGATGAGCTCCCTTGGGACATCAGGCATGGCCTGAAATGTCCCCAGCTGTTCACGAGAGAACCTGATGGTCTCCACAGACAACCAAGGCCCTGCAGGGCTTCGTCTTGCTTCCCAAGACCAGTTTTCCTCTATTTCCTCTATACTGACTCTATTTCCTTAAGCACCTCCAGGCTTCCAGGCCTATAAGGGCAGAGACCAGTGTTCATTGAGCAGGCTGGCCTCTCCAGCTGGACAGCAGAAGGCTAGGTTCCCAAACCTCTGACCAGTCCATGGATGGTCCTCTCTTCCCACATGAGGCCATGGGGACAAGAGCCAGGCACGTCTTGCACCATTCCCAGCCTCTGGCTCATTGTTCCCTCCCTGGCTCAATGATAGTGTCCTGACCGGCTAAGAGGCTGGGAACACCTCTTGAAGGAAAAGGCTGTGGGAAGCATGGACTAGTAAATAGCAGTCAAAAGTAACTAGCATACAAACTGACCAGTGCCTGCCCTGCCCCCGTCCCATGGAGGCCCACCCTCCCCTATGGCCACATCTCAGTACAGGCCTTTAGGAGAGTAATTAAGGATAATGCTATCAGGAGAGGGGGGCCTGCTCCAATAGGACCGGGACCCTTGTCAGAAGAGTCCCAAAACAGATGCCCACTCCCTGCTCTCTCTCACAGCCACGTGGGCACACAGCAGAAAGATGCGTGACTGCGGGCCGGAAGAGATTTCCCTGCAATCCATGTCTCCAGGCCTTCATCCCAGATGTCTACCCTCCAAAACAGGCACGTGTCTGCCGTTAGGTCCCAGCCTCAAGTGTTCACTGAGGGTCCTCGGCTGGTTGAGCAGGAGATGGTGTGGCTCCTTTACCAAGAAAGGGGAGAGAATAGTGCCAGGGAAGGAAAGTAATTTCTGTTAAAACATCTTTTTCCCTTTTATTACTTAGTAGGTATGTGTGTGTGTGCATGTGGGAGTTGGTTTTCTCTTTCTACTATGTGGGTTCGGGGGCTCGAACTCAGGTTCATCAGGCTTGCAGGCAAGCCCCTTCACCCGCTGAGCCTTCACACTGGCCCCAAGAGTTATGTTTCTGATTAGAGCGGCCGGTGGTTTTTAAACATGAAGATTTAATCCCATTCTCTCCCTTCAGCCGAGCGAGGAACTGTCCCGGGACGGAAGCCTGCCGGAGTGTGGCTGTTAAACTGCTGCCCAAAGCTCCACGGTTCTCCAGTCTTTTCCCCTCCCAATCCCCAGCTCCCCATCCCCACCGCGCTCCACCTCCTCTGACCTGCTTCATGACTGGTAAATGATGAGTGTGTCAGGGAGCCCACCACAGCGCCTGTCCCCGTGCCGGGATGGCCGCCAGCATCATTGTTCAAACCACAGGCTGCAAACGGTTACGTGGCCCTGTGCTCTGCACATACGTGTCTGTGCCCTGAGTGATGCATCGGGTGAGTGACGCACTGTGACCCGGATGCTCTGAGGAGAGGGCGGCTGCTCTGGGCAGACCCGGTGTGGCCTGTTCAGGCAGGGAATAGAACCTGATACAAATCAGACAGTCTCTCCCCCCTCTCTTTCTACTCTCTCCTCGCTCCCATCCTCTTTCTCCGATCTGTTCCACCCCACCCCCCAGCAGACTTCTTTTGCTTGTACAAGTGGCCTCAAGAGATGACTCATAAAACCAGTTGGAGCAATTGTGGTCTGCACACCCCCTTTTATGATTGCTCTCATTCTGGCCAGTGACATTCCGTGCAGGGAATGCCAGAGGAGACAACCCATGTAGACACCCCTACAGTTCTACCATGTAAAGTAGAATCGGAAGTGAACACGATGCTGGAACTCTGCAGCCTACTTGGGGCCCTGAGGACCTCAGGAAGGGCCCAGGTCCTTGCTGACTCTCCGAGCCATCTGCTCATCCAGAAGCAGCGATTTCTAGACTCTTTGTGTGTGACCAGGACGACGTGGTCTTACTTTGGAGAATAATTGCAGACAAGATACACGGCGTTCTCCCAAATGTCTCCCCAGACGTTCATGTTCCGGCAAGTGTGCACAGCGCAGCCAATCTTGTTGGTGGTGGCCCAGACCATCTGAAAAGACAGCGCTGTGTTGCAGCTCCGAGGTAGGGTGCCCCAGAGCGACACTGGTAGGTAGGGCACCAGAGAAGGGTAAACCATCCACTAAGGGAGGGCACTCTTTAAAAAAAAAAAAAAAAAAAAAAAAGCTATGTGCACACAATGTTGGGGGGGGGGATTTAAAAACCTCAGCAATGTAAAACCACCATAGAAGCTGACAGAGCTGGGCTCATGCCAACGCTCTTGTCCTGTGAACATGGGAGCACAGCAAACAGCAGGACCCAACCCAGTGTGCTCTGAGGTGCGCTAAATTAAAGCAAAGGCCTCAGGCAGTAAGCACACAAGCGTTCACTTCCAACCACACTGCCCAGGTCTGGGCACAGGCTGAGCAGAGGGCAACGCCTGTTTTACCTGTGTGTAGTGGGTGCACATAGCCCCTGAGCAGCGCTCTGGGCACCACGGGTTGCACTCGTGGGGGTAGGGGTAGGTGTAATCCTTCACCTCGTCATACCAGGACTGCACGTGGAACGCCGGAGAGCGGTACCTACAGGGACGGAAGCGGCGGGTGGTCCCCAGATCGGCACCCAGGCACCCAGCCCCACCAGCACCTGCCTGAAACCACCCCGTCCTGGATGGCCTCCACGCTACCTGTGTGTGCGGGGGACATTTGCTTTTGTCCCCTTAATTGTGCGTTCATTTTCCACATACAACAGGTGAAAGACAAGCAACTCAAGAACCCGAGGTTTCAGACACCGAAGCTGAGACCACGTGGATTGAAGCGGAGAATGCATGCAGGTAGGGGGAGGAACTGCAGCTACTCGGGAGGTGGAGGCAGGAGGATGCCAACAGCCTGGGCTAGGGAGTGAATTCGCTGGACAACCCAGAGCTTGACTCAGAACAAAAGTGAAAAGAGGTAGGGTGAGGCTCAGCAGTAGTAATTGCATGCGGGAGGTTCCAGAGAGAGAGAGAAAGAGGGAGGGTGGGGAGAAAGAATAAGAGAGAGAGAGAAAAAATGGATCAGGGCCAAGCAGATGGACTGTGCAAGGAGACTGGGTAAAGATAAAGGGTAGATGGATAGATGTATATTATAGATTCACTTAAAGCTGATATAAAGAAAGACCAGCAAACATTAAGAAAATCGCTGACGCATGACACACAGCTATGACACTATGGTGGGCCATTGGTCTGCGACCACTGTCCCAGCTTGGCCTTGAACTCAAGATTCTCCTCCCTCCTCTTCGTGGGTGCTGGGATTCCAGGTGTGAGCCGCTATGCATTCATTGTTCTAGTTTGTTTCAATCAGGAAGAAAAACTGTAACTTGTCTGTGAACCCGCGGTCCCTTGGTCACCAGCAAGTGTAAACAGAGTGGTTCACAGGGAATGATGTCTCCGGCAAAATGGCCGTTGGTGACAGCTTTGTGGTCAGCCAGGCAGTTTGAGGTCTTGTAACAATTACCGCCCAGGCCCAGCACCAGCAGCCACGGTCAGCCAGCCCCGGGACACCACCTCCCCCCAGGGCCTAGGAGACACGTGCCACGAGGAGCTGGGGCAGAAGCCAGCCTGCCTGTCACTCCTAGCCATGCCAGGATGCCTTAGGGGAGGATCCTATCCACCCAGGAGGATCCCATCCCTGTCCTAGGGCCCCTGGAGGGATGACCGGAGGGCCTCAGGACAGAGGCAAGCACCAAATGAAAGCCACGGGGACAGAAAGGCTTCCTGTGGAGCTGTGCAATGGACAGACCATCTTCACCCAAGGAGCCACCATGACTCTAGAAGAAAGGGGGTTAATAGAAGGAAAAGGGATGCCAGCCAGGGTGGTAGTCTGGGCTGCAATTACTTGGAATTTTGTAAGAACACGTTGGGGCCCAGCCAAGTAGCAGGCTGTAAATGAATGAAGAGCTGAGCCTGTCAGAGCTGCAGTTATTTTGGGGGATGGAACCCAGAGCCTCAAACCTATCAGGCAAATGTTCTACCACCCCACACCCCGATAACGCACAGGGATGCCAAGCCCTCTGTGGAAGTGGCCCTGCTACAGCAGCCTGACCAACTCAAATGGAAGACGCTGCAGATCAGGGTGCCAGCTGACCTTACCTGCCCCAGTGCACGGCCAGGTTCTGCCCGATGGACACCAATAGGCTGGCGGGCCCATGCTCCCACAGGCACTCCTGTGCCCATGCTGCTGCAGACCTCTCCAGCTCCTCATCCCAAGTCTGCAGGGGAGAGAGGCGACAGCAGAGGTCAGGAGGATGGAGCAGAAACCCCAGCCCCGGGGATGTCAGCGCTCTGGCTGTGCCTCAAACCTTGGAGAAACCTCCTTGAGTCCAAAACTGGGGAATGCCAAATGACAGTAATCAGACACATAGAGGGCAGGTGAGTTCCTGGTCACTCACAAGCCATTCTTAGGAGCCGAGAGCCCGCCCACGCCCTCCAGTGCCAGCCCTGCACGCACGTGAGTCTCTCCCTGCCTTTCTGGCACAGTCCAGAGAGTGCTCTTCTTGAACTGAGGCTGTGAGAAGCCAGGCCATTGCCTCACGGTCTCATCGGCTCACAGGCTCATACCCAGATAGTCTTAGAGCTAGGCCCTGGTACTAGGCCTGTGGGACCCTCTGGGGATACCTGACTCTCAAGGAGTGCCATGATATGTTGCCAGAGAAAGCAGAAATTCAGGCACCATGCTTGCTTCCTTTTTAAGGAACGAGATGTGGGAGGCAGTGAGGTTTCACCATGTTGTTCCCTCTTGGCACCATGTGTGTCAAGAGCCAGCCCCTTCCCAATGAGCCTCTCTGAGTCTAACCCCATCTGCAGATTGGGGTTAGTACTTCCTGTTCTCCCAGGTTCCCAGCAGGGTCCCTCAGGTCCCCGTGCTCGCACCCCCAATCCAGTTCTCCGTGGCAGCTCTGTTAGGAAGATGCTCCACACTGCCCACCTTCCCGGGGGCGCTGCTGGGACATGGTCCCCAGGCGGGAGCTGTCTCCACCTTGGCAGACGGTAGGGAGATGAGGGAAGTGTGAAGCTTGACAACATAGCCTCCATGAGCAGTCCATTGAGGCCCCATGCCTGTGAGAATGGTGCCCAGTCACCCTGGGCAGTGCCTGAGGAGCAATGGGCATCAGTGTCTGCAGGGGTAAAAGCTACAGAAGTAGAGGTTCTCGGGCAGGGTGCAACCCGTGACACTGAGGTGTGTGATCTGCCTCAACTCACCCCACCCCCAATTCTGGAAACCAGCCAAGGAGGACGTTTCCACCCTGGAACTCGGGGACAAATGGCCATTTCACCTGGCTACCCCAAATAGCTTGGAGCAAGAGCTCAGAGGGGCTGGCCTCTCTGGTTTCTCTCATCCTTGACAAAGGGAGGCATCAGCCACAGACTGAGCAACTGAAAGAACCTGCCCATGAACTCTGCCATGAGGTTTTATGTTTCTAACAAAAAACAAAAACAAACAAACAAACAAACAAACAGCCATTCCATGGGCTAACATCTTGGAAAAATGCACAGATTTCCAGAGGAAAAAGATGTGGGTTCATACTGTGCTTCCCACACCATGGAGGAGGCCCGTTGGCAGCCCAGAGCTGAGGCAATTCAGAGTACAGGCAAGCCAGCCAGAGTTGGGCAGAAGGCTGGACTAACCCTAGGGGTAAAGCCAGAAGCCACCATCAGGTGCCAAGCTGAACAGCACTCAAAAAAAAAAAAAAAAAAAAAAAAATCACACCAGCTTCAGATTTGGTAAGATACCTGGAAAAGCCCTTTGAGAGAGTTAGATAACATAAAAAGAATAAACTATGTAAGGATGGGAAAGAGTTTAGAGAAAATTAAATAGATATTAAATTAGAAAGCAGTAAAGGAAAAATAAATAAATATGCATAGAAAGTAATGTCTCTGAAGGAAGGAAGGAAAGAAAAATAGATAAAAAATGATTTGAAAGGTACATAGATGCTAAAGAAAGTAAAGAAACTGAACAAAAAGAGTCATAGAAAAAATACTGACTTTGAATACAAAAACTAAAGTCTCCAAAGGAAGGAGAGAGAGGAGAAATTAAAAATAAAAATATTTTCTGTGTTTAAAAAAAGGAAGAATACAATGACAGAGCACACTTGGACCCTGTATAATTTTGTTTTGATTATCAGTAAACAAATAACTATATTTTCAGTAATGATTACAATTTCAGAATAAAGCTGACTTAGAGAAGGAAAAGACTGAAAAATTAAATGCTAGAATGGAAGTGGTAGAAGAGAGATCGGAAAATCCTTTGATTCAGAATAAAGGATCTTCAGAGGGATATATCTGGAACTGACAGCACCAGCAGAATGGTAGTCCCCAATGAGAGAAATGCACAAAGGCTTAAGGATATTGCAGAGCGGCGGGTCATACAGATGCTATAAAGAAGCTTCAGAATAGATGTTATATTAATAATGTCAAGGATCAGTTCCAGGTGAAGGTTTACATGCTGAGTTAAAAGCACAGATTCTGCTTAGTGAGGCCACTTTAGAGCAATGTCATACAGTAGTTCATGTGTTTCACTCTGTAGAGTTTAGAAAATTAAGTATGTGTGCCATACCATAGATATACATTCAGAATCTTAATGTGCTTCTGCCTGGAGTTCTGAAAGGAATGATTCTGAGGTTGCACATTAATTAGAGGTGATGGCTATCTTGGAGATGCCTTCACAGATCGAAGCTGATATCCAGTAAATACAACAATATTTTAATGCTACAGATATATCTTACAATCCCATAGGACAAGCAAATGTGGAGAAATATAAAGAAAATGTTCATAGAACAGAAGGAAGATATAGAGTCTCCCAGAGATTAGATTAAATAATGCTTTATTGACTTTAAATTTTTTCAAATGTCAATGAGACAGATGGCAGAGCTGCTGAGGGATGTTGGGCTGTGTTAAAAACTGCTGAATTAGAGTAGCCTATATATTATAAGAATGTCTTAACTTCAGAATGGAAAGCAAGAAATGAGTTGCATTGGTGGAGAGGTTTTGCCTTTGTTTCCACAGGAGAAGAAAAGCTATGGATTCCTTCAAAATCAATAAAGATCAGATTTGACCAGGGGAAACCTCCTAAAAATCTTGCCTTTAGACACGAAGGGGAGAAAAACAAGAAGAACAACAAAACAGGTGACATATATGCTGATCCCTCTACATGGGAACAGCTCTCAGACTGGTTGAAACATGAATAGGTCTCTTTTAGCCAATAAATCTTGTTAGCTAAGGAGTCCTCATGAATTATTTTTACATGTCATCCTTTCATATGTCATGGATGGAGATCTATATTACAGTTTGGTTATACAGTTCAAAAGGACTTATGAAAGTTCGATGCCTTTCCTGCTCAAACATAGAGCAGAGACTCATCTTTAGTTATTTATGCCCACCACACATCCCATGCATGTTTGACATGTTTAATGCGGAAGTGTACCCTGCCTTTAAAAGTTTGTGTGCGTACAGAGACCCAGACACCAAAGAAGACAGGACAAGTAGCCCTTGTGGCCCAGCCTCACAGTCTGCCTCAATAGCTGTCTCTCTAAAACTCTGCATCTGATACAACTTCAAAATGGCTGGCTAGATGCTCCAGCCTCACAGACCATTCCAGCCAGGACTTCAGTCAAGCCCTGCACTTTCCCATCACGCAGAGACTAGGCAACAGTACAGCTAGCTCTCCCAGGACTTGGCCATTGTTCCAAAAGAGATCTACAGAATGTGGCATTTAAAGATGTTTTCATAATAAAAGTTGTTTGTTTGTTTGTTTGTTTGTTTTGACAGAGAGACATGACTGTTCCTGGCAGCACTCCCATACTACTTCAAAGAAGATGATGGACACTGAAGAATCCCTATATGGAGTTTGCCTCATTTGTGGCAAGCTAGCCATTGGGGAGAAAAAAAAAAAAAAAAAAACTGGCCTTGTCTCAACTGCTGATAGCATGCTGTCCAAGCTGTGGACAAGCAGGACACAAAAGAAATCAATGGCCAAACTTTACCAGGACACAGGTAGGCAAGGCAAGTCCTTCATAATTCATGCTTTACAGAAAACTCTGTCAGATACAGGCCAGCAGGCTGAAGAGATGGATACTCCAACATGACAGAGGAATCTTAGGTGACTGTCCAGGTAGCCAGCAACCTCTGTCATTTCTATTGTTTCGGAAGCTTCTTGCTCTGCACTTCCTGTCTACTCAGGTAAAATTTATCCTCCTCAGGTCCCTGATGTGATTAAAGACTAGATAGTTGTAGTCTCACAATTAAGCTTAAGTTGTTTAGGATTTAAGAAAATGTTTTAAGGCCTAAAAAATGTTTTTAAGTTGATAAAAACAAGTTAGGATAGAAAGTATTTAAATAGAGAACTTTAAACTCACCAAGATAAGATAGGGAAGGGACTACTTTCTCCAAGGTTGCCAAATACAAATGGACTAGACATTATGAATGTAATTCTTACCTGATAGATTTCATAATTGTTCTTATTGTATAGAGTTTATTAATGTAAGAGAAAGAGCCTTTTAGTGGACTAAAAGGAGAGATGTTGGAGTGATGTTTTTGTGCACTGGGTAAAGCTTGTATCTTCAAGTGCTGATTTCTGTGGCAGCAGAGAGCTGAATACAGACTGGACTTTGGCATTGTTAAGCATCATCGGCCTTAGTGTTTTGTAAACATTGTTCTCCATCTCCTTCTGATTGGTTGGGTAAAGACCTGAACGGCCTACAGCAAAGGCAGGAGAGAATGGGGCAAGACTTCTGGAGAGATAGGAACTCTGAGAAAGAAAGAAGAGTGAAAAGATTTGCCTACAGGACACAGAGGAAGCTGGACACAGGAAACTGAGGAGCGGTAAAGAGCCACATGGCAGAACACAGACGAAATGAGTTTTAAGAGCCAGTTGGGGACCAGAGTAAGTTAGGACCTAAAGCGATTATAAATAAATATAAGCCTCCGTGTCATTATTCAGAGCTGGGGCGGACATAGGAAGTCTGAACAATTTCAGTGATTGGCCTGTCTCCCGGGGACAAGAACCTAAACAGGGCTGAACAGGGAGAGAAGCCAGGCCTGGGCTCCGCTGAAGGAAAGAGAGAAATGAGGGATAAGAAGGGAAAGGCTGAGGTAGCAGTGTGATTCATTTGGGTAGAGTCCTTGAATCTTAGTTAGAAGAGAGCCTGTCGCTGAGTTGGTAGAGTTCATAGCTCAGTTGGCAGAGTGCTTGCCTGGCATGCACACAACCCTGAGCTCCATCCCCAGCATCCATAAACTGGGCACGGTGGTAGACACCTGTAGTCCTAGCGAACGGGAGACAGAGCAGACGATCAGAAGTCCAAGGCCATCCTTGACTACTAGAGAGTTTGGAGGCAGCCTAGGCTGTCAGAAAGGGAACCAGGCACATCAGTAACCCCAACACTTACGAGCTTGGATGCAGATGGGTCAGCGTTAGCCTCCGCTACATAGTGAGTTCAAGAACGGTCTGGGCTACATGAGACCTCTCAACAAAACCATCAGACACTGCACCAGCCCTGGGCCTGCCATCACCCCTAGGGAAGGGGCACGGGAGTGGGGGGTGCTCACCATGTACTCCATGTTGGAGGCAGGGGGATACACCTGGCCTCGAAGCTTGTTGTGCAGCATGAGGATTTCCTGGCGGTCGGACATGGGGATGGCTCTACGCACTCGTGAGTGTGGCTCTGCCTGCTGGTACTTGCTCAGCAGCTTCTCCAGGCTTGTGATGTTGGGAAGGAGAAAGGCCTGTGCTCCGCAGACCAGCAGAGCCAGCCCCATTGGGACCACGCTGTTCAGAAGGCAGCTCATGGCCCCACGCCTGCAGCCACAGCTAAGGGGATGGGGCAGCCTGGGCTCTTGGATTACGGCTGGGTACCGGAGGGTTCTGGAAGGAAAAAAGGAGGTAGGAGACAGCAGGTTAGAACTAAGTCAGCCATGCCCAATGAATGCCACCACATCAGAATAGGGAGGGGGCTCTGTCCCTTCAGCCAAAGTCTCCCCTAGTCTTTGCTCACACAGAAATGCCAGGTGTGTAACTGTCCCACGGGCTTGGGACTGCCAGGGGCAAGGTGGACAGAGGTAGGGAAACTGTGGAAGATGAGGCAGAGTTCTAGAGCGATGCTCGCTGTTGCAGGAGGCAGGGCAGAGCCAGAGTGCTCTGAGAAAGGCACAGTTCTCACCTCCTGCCCTGGAGCCCTTCCAGGGTCCCGACCAAGCCTGTGCGAGACCAAAGGCACAATGCAGAGAGGCGGGGCTCAGCTGCTCTCCAGTATACCATAGTCAAGCCTTGCCCTGCTCCAAGGAAGGAGGCCTCAGGGGCAGAGCCCAGGGGACTGTGGGATGCCCACTGTAGGCAATGGCCCAGCCGGAAAGCACAGCAAGGATACAGAGCATTCAGCATGCTGGAGCGCTGCTGGGTCAGTCAGACCACCATATGCACACCCCTAGTTGCAGGGTCAGGTCAAAGTGACACGGCTAAAAGAATGTGTCACTGCTTCTCCGCCCTGGGATCACGGCAATGCCCCGCCTATGTTACTTTGTGCTTGAGTGGCGTGAAGGGCGGGCCCCACGGCCCAAAGCATTAACTGTCATTTGACCCTGCTATGCCCAAGCAGATG